>NW_015167568.1:668463-671489 GCF_001447785.1 Gekko japonicus | reverse complement strand
AGCCACTATTGTTGAGATTGTTGGGTCTAGAATGTATGTGGTACGACTTGCTGATGGTCGCAAGTGGCGTAGGCACATAGACCAGTTGAGGCAACGGTGGGCAACTGACCGTCCCAACGCGCTGCCAGCTGAGTCCCCAGACCCCGAGGAATTCCCACAACCTCTAGAGGAGGCGAGTACTGCAGAGCCTGAGGGCCACAGTACTGGGCAAGAGGCAGGGCAGACCCCTACTCTTGGACCCAATGGAACGGACGGGAATGTTCCTGACTCTGAGGTCCCAGAGTCAAACGAAGTGCCACTGACGAAACCGTGCCCTGAGATTGTACCACCTCGTAGATCTCAGAGAAATAGACGTGCACCTTCCTACCTGAGTGATTATGACTGTTCGTAGTGTTTTTGCTTAGGGGGGAGGGATTTGTAATGTATTCAGATGCTGCCCTGAATGCATGGGGGATGAAGTGTGAATCATCCCATGGAGAAGCTATGTTAAGCTTCAGGCTTCGGCAGGGATTCGCGCCGAAAGTATTGTGTCCAATCACATTTGAACTGTCTGTGGTGGGAACGTTTGTGATTGGGCTGTTATGCGAACAACCTGATAGGTTGGTACTTGTACAGTAGGTGTGGCTACATTAGCCCGGAATGTTTAAATACCGAGCAGCTGAAATGGACAAGCTGTTCGGGCTATGAGGAGTTGTACCGTGTTAGAGAAGTCGATTATCGAGCTGAATAAACCTGAGTTTTGCTGAAATAACTCTCTGACTATTTTGTTAAGTACCGACTTAACAAATAGGACCACAAGAATGTTCTGCCTGTGAAAGTGGCTCTTTCCTGCTCTCCCCTTTCCCCATGAGCTTCCTAATGTCCCTCAGAAGTTCATACTGGGTGCTAAGAAAGCCTTAGGGACAAAATTTCATGAACCATTGAGAGGCTAAAGCAAAGGGGTGGGGGGAATTGGATAAAATCACTCCAACCTCTTCCTGCTGCGGGTGAAGGAAGCATGGCAGAATTAGCTTTCCACTGGCACAAGAGGCAGAAGGGATAGTTTCACCGAATTCTCCCTCTTCATGGCAGTGTTCCATGCATTATGGCATCCTGTCTGGCAGGACAGGAAATAAGAAGAGAAGGATGTAGGGTTGCCAGGTCTGGGTTGGAAAATACCTGGAGAGTTTGGGGGTGGATCCAGGAAAGGGCGGGGTTTGGGGAGGGGAGGGGCCTCAGCATGGTGCAATGCCATAGAGTCCACCCTTCAGAGCAGCCATTCTCTCCAGGGGAGCTGATCTCTGTCAGCAGGAGATCAGTTGTAAAAGTGGGAGATCTTCAGGTTCCACCAAGAGACTGGCAACCCTAGAAGGAAGGCAGTTTGATTGGGCCTAGTCAGTCTTACTGAGTAATGCAGCAGTGCCTTGTTGAGGTCATACAAGAAGTCTAGTTATGGACTTAATTCACACTTTGTCACTCAGTACAACACCTTAGCATGCAGATGGTCTCTGGGACTATCCCTGGCCTTGTTTACTGAAGGGACTCACAGAGGTGCTGAAAAAGACTTTTCTCTTCAAAGATCCTGGAGAGCTGTTGCCAATCAGACTAGACAATACTGAGTTAGATAGACCAGTAGTCTGAGATGGCATAAGGCAGTTTCACATGTTAATGGCAGAAAGCCATTCTCTATCAAAAAGGTACCCCCCCACACTGTTATAGTGAAGCAAAAATCTTGGCAATACTGATTGGGGGGGGAGGGTGGCTTATCTCTAATTAGCATCTCCAACAGAGTTCTCATTAATCAGATTCTGTGCTGAAGCCTTATAGAATGTAAGACACTTTTACATTGTTAGTCCTTCCTATAGTTCCAGTGAAAATAAGGACAATTACCTTGCATGTTATAAGTTCTGTAGAAAGACCATTATCTATTAAAAGTAGCTCTGAGCTGTGCCAGCATAAAAGGCAGAATGCAGCAATCATTGGTTTTAGGTGGAAATAGCAGGGGCAAAGCCACTGCTGTGGGTATAAAGATAGTTCTGATTAGTCTCAGTGTTCAAGAATTGCAGCAGATCATAAAACAGTTTTTAAAGTAATTTTATTAATTTGAACTCTGTAAAGGCCTTTGAAATTATCCTGATAATCCTCAGACCTATAATTTTGAAACCAGTGATTTTTCTTCGGGTT
The DNA here is from genome assembly GCF_001447785.1 of Gekko japonicus. Taxonomy (NCBI): domain Eukaryota; kingdom Metazoa; phylum Chordata; class Lepidosauria; order Squamata; family Gekkonidae; genus Gekko; species Gekko japonicus. The sequence goes on along the minus strand of NW_015167568.1, from coordinate 669,326 downwards.
CTCCCTCCTCATGTGTGTGTGTGTGCATGTGTGAAAGAGAGCATCTGCTGTATGCGTGTGCATGCATACAGGCTCAAGGATAAGGTAATTTGAACTGAGACATCTTACATACATGCATATATGTGAATGTGAATATATTATAGGAGGATGCTGAATCCTGAGTGTATATTGACACAGCTGAACAAATACTGAAACAATGTGGGAAGTGCAGCAGATTCTTGAAACAAGAATAATTGTTCCAAGAGATACTGGGACCTTATTGGCATTTGAAAAAAATCCTTTACAAATGCATTGCCATCCAGACACTAGTATCTTATAGAGGGGAGGGGATTTTGTAATATTGCTGCCACAAACTCTTGGGCAAGTGTTAGCACAAGACATGTAAAGATGAGAAACAGTTTGTGCAATATTTTGCACAATGCCTTGCATTCAGGGGTCTTTTTGTAGAAAAAGAGCTGCAGGAGCTCATTAGCATACGGTATGCTAATGAGCTACTAGGCTATTAGCATAATAGCTCATTAGCATATGCAACACCCCCTGATATCACTGGAAGTGATGTCAGAAGGGGAAGCAAAAGGGGGGGAAGGCATCTTCAAAAGCCTCCCCTTCCCTTCCCGGGGGGGGGGAAGCAAAGAGAGAAGGGGTTTAAAGTGTAAACCCCTTCTCACTAGAGTTGGGCCACAGAAGGAGGAAAGAGAGCGAGAGAGTAGAGAGAAGGAACGAAGGAAGGAAAGAGTTAAAGAAAGGGAAGGAAAGAAGGAAGGAAAGAGGAAAGGAAAGAAGGAGGGAAAGAAAGAGAGAAAGGAAAGAGGAAAAGGAAACAATGAAAGGAGGGAAAGAAAGAAAGAGCGAGAAGGGAAGAA
>NW_015167568.1:633577-668432 GCF_001447785.1 Gekko japonicus | reverse complement strand
GCAACAGGCCTCCTCTTCCCTCCCTGGGGCCGCAGCGCTCCGGCGCGAGCCTCAGGGAGGCTGTGACGGGCCTCCTCTTCCCTCCCTTGGGCCGCTGCGCTCCGGCGCGAGCCCCAGGGAAGCGGCAACAGGCCTCCTCTTCCCTCCCTGGGGCCGCAGCGCTCCGGCGCGAGCCCCAGGGAAGCGGCGACAGGCCTCCTCTTCCCTCCCTGGGGCCACAGCGCCCTGGCACAAGCCCCAGGGAGGCGGCGATGGGCCTCCTCTTCCCTCCCTGGGGCCGCAGCGCTCCGGCGCGAGCCTCAGGGAGGCTGTGACGGGCCTCCTCTTCCCTCCCTTGGGCCGCTGCGCTCCGGCGCGAGCCCCAGGGAAGCGGCAACAGGCCTCCTCTTCCCTCCCTGGGGCCGCAGCGCTCCGGCACGAGCCCCAGGGAGACAGCAACTGGCCTCCTCTTCCCTCCCTGGGGCTGCTGCGCTTTGGCGCGGGCCCCGGTAGGCCGGCGACCGACCTCAGCACAGAGAGCTGGGGGCGGGGCTTGCTGCCACTGCCATTTTTGCCAGCTCCTGGGCTCCCGGAGCGGCACTCCAGCGTGCTCCGGCCCCAAAAGACCTCTGCTTGCATTAGTAGAAGGACCAGTCCCAATATGATGATTTTTTCTTTGTGCAACACTTTTCTGCCAAGTAACCCAATGTGATTTACAGTACAGTTATTAGAATACCAAGTAATTTTCTGCAATAAGTGGACCTTATACATATGCTCAAGAAGACACATTTTTGGCAACGTTTGTCTTCTAGTTGTCTAGTTGTCTTAGTGGGATCCAGTATTGACATTTCACAGAGAAGATGAAATATGAACACATGAAGGCGACTTATACTGAATCAGATCTCTGCTCTATTGAGAGCAACATTGTCTACTCTGACTGGCAGTGGCTCTCTAGGGTCTCATTGCTGAGTTCTTTTACATTATCTGCTGCATGATCTCTTTAACTGGAGATGGGATAGGGTTGCCAGCCTCCAGGTGGGGCCTGGAGATCTCCTGCTTTTACAACTTTTCCAGCTGACAGAAATCAGCTCCCCTGGAGAAAATGGCTGCTTTGAAGGGTGGACTCTATGGCACTGTACCATGCTGAGGCCCCTCCCCTCCACAAACCCCACCCTCTCCTGGATCCACCCAAAAAGTCTCCAGGTATTTTCCAACTCAGAGCTGGCAATCCTAAAATGGGAGAGGTTGAAACTGGGACCTTCTGCAAATACAGCAGAGGCTCTACTGCTATAAATATGAACACATGAAGGTGTCTTATACAGAATCAGAGCACTGCAAGGTCAGTATTGTCTATTCTGACCAGCAGTGGCTCTCTAGGGTCTCATTGCTGAGTTCTTTTACATTATCTGTTGTCTGATCTCTTTAACTGGAGATGGGAGGGATTGAAACTGGGCCCTTCTGCATGTAAAGCAGAAGCGCTACCACTGAGCCACAGCTCCTCCCCATAAATGGTCCAAGATTTCAGTACCATGTTCTGGTTGTGCTGGCATCTTAGGCTCAAAAACAATTATGTACCGTGTTTCCATTTCTGATGCTTGCAGGTTCCAGACTTGGCAAAGCAGATAATAGGTCCTTAAAGCCAGCATGCAAATATCTTTTGCATATGTTAAATTATGTAGAATTAGACTATGGTCATTTGTTGATCTTCTGCAAAAACCATTCAGAATTGCTCAGGAAATTTTGTATTATTAAGGCTGACTGGTAAGTAATTTTCAGGATCTACTTTACCTTTCTTTTGGGGGGTGGGGAACCACATTAAAAATACCCAGGAACAAGTATATTGGTCTCCTATCTCCTGAATTTGTATCGCCTTTACTAACTTTCTTGATCTGTGATGTTTTATAGTTGGCACTTTGCTGTCAGCCTCAGTTCCTGGGGCTTTTTGCATAGAAGGAAGGTTTATGTATCTACTAGCTTAAATTTGTGTTGTAGAGAAGCCCCTACAGTGCCATCCTAAACAGGTCTACTCATAATCCTACTCAAGTCTATTCATGGGGGCTTACTCTCTGGCTCATGTTCCTAAGATTACACTGTTAGTGACCAGACTTGCTGGGTGGAGGAACATAATCCCTCACTATAAAGTAGGCAATGGGAAAGACCTCAGTCTGAGACTCTGGAAAGCTGCTGCCCATCTGAGTAGACAATACTGACATTGATGGACCAGGTTCAGATTCAGTGTAAAAGCAGCTTCATGTATTCAATATTGTATTTATGAAGAAAAGACTGTGGCTCAGTGGCAAAGCACATGTTTTGCATTCAGAAGGTTTCAGGTTGAATCCTTAGCATCTCCAATTAAAGGGTGTCAGGTAGCTGATGTTGGAAAGATCTTTTTTCCTACCTGAGACCCTAGGGAGCTGCTGCCAATCAGAGCAGGCAATACTAAGCAAGGTGAACCAATGAGCTGACAGATTCATGTAGCCATTCATGTATCTATTGTATCCATTGATCCTTGATATGTTTTTTTTTTTTTAATTTATCCTTCGGCTTGATATACCGCCCTAACCCCCGTAGGGGTCTCTGGGCGGTTTACAGTTCTTGGGTGCTAATCACCTATATCGACCCTAACTACGGCCACACATTGGTACAAGGGGGGGGGAATTCCCTACCGACACCCTGGTGAAAGCATTCCTCGGCTCGGCTTTTTCTGTTGCATGGGCACACTCTCTAGCTTAGCTCACACAACAAAGGATGGCATAATGGAGATTAGTCAAAACAAGAAGAGATGAGAAATAATCAACAACATGTTGAACTGCTACACATCTTCTATATTTCAGAAAAGCCAGAGTCCATTTTTGGTCAGCATACTGCCTTTTGGGGGCATCCCTGATATAGGCCAGCAGCCTTTTTGTACAGGAAAAGGCAACTTACAATTTCAAATTCTAGCTAGGAATCATTTCTAAAGAGAGACAGAGAAAGCAAGCGCATTCTTTTTATGGCACATCAGGGGGTTGATGTACCTTTGAAGAAGCAGAAACCCTGTTGACTTTTGCCAAAATAACAGAAACTTTCACTGAATGTTCAGTATTTTATAGAAAGCTTGCCAGCATCCCATCAGGCCTGTACAGTCGTTAGCCTAGTTGTAGAAAATGAGTGCATTGTAAAAAAAGAAAAAACTCAAAGGCTTTGAACTTCCCCCTATTGTCACTGGAGGTCTTTCCCTCCTACTCATTTAGCACAAGGACAAGGACTCTGTTACAATCAGATAATGCAAATCAAAGGAAACATATCACACAGCAGCTCACTGGATAGCAGTGTTAATATGGCTTCTTCTGTGTAGCTATGTAACTAAAATCTAGGATGACCTTTCGAGGGGAAACAGAAAACCTACCATGTGCACTTCTACTAATGTATTCTAATGCAATTAGTTCACATTAAAAGCCTTGTTAAATTTGCAGTATCTGCTTTCACTGTGACAATAATTGTTAGTGATCTCAAACTGCAAACTAGTGTCAGTTTGCAGTGCTTCTCATACAGCAAATAAAATAAAATAAAATAAAAAAGGAAGTTAAAGCTCAAGTTAAAGGAAGGGCTGGCTGAACTCTCTCAACTTCCCCCTAAAATCCTGTAGTCAGAATAATCTCCACAATTTTAGGAAACATGTTTGTGGGTGTTTAACTGAGATAATGGATTCTGCTTCCAAATGTGAAGGGATAAAAGTATCTAGAATTGTTTTTGCTAGACTGGAATAGAGAAGACAAAAAACCTACCTTATACTGAATCAAACCACTGCTCTGCTGAGGTCAGTACTGTCTACTCTAACCGGCAGAGAAACAGAGACAGGACCTCTCCTGAACAACTTTTTCTACTATGAATCTATCCCTCTCAGATGCTTTTGCTTAATAAAATCATTTCAAGGTTCATTGTTTTTGTGTGTGGTGTAGTGGTTCCCAATGTGTTAGCTGTGGACACAGTGGTACCCACTGATGAATTTCCTGGCACTACAAGCAAAGAGCAAATCCTGGGTTTCATACATTTCACTGAAATAAGACATGCTTCAGACTAGTGGGCATTAGCTTTGTGTTTTGAGGGATCACCCATTTGGAAACAGCTGCTTTCATCATAGGAGGATACTTGCCTGAGAACCTCCTAAAGTTTTGGGAATCTCCCAACCAATGTTCCCTCTAAGCTGTGGAATTTTGTGAGCAAAAATTTTACTTTGTGAGCTACTGGCATTAAAGTTGTGAGCAAGTGATTTGGCTTCTGAATAAATTAGTTTGATCTGGAGCCCTCCTTCCTGAGCCAAGACAAAAATGTGTGAGCCGAAGGCTAAAAAACTGTGAGCTAGCTCACACTAACTCAGCTTAGAGGAAACACTGCTCCCAACATTTTGTGATTGGACCTCGCTCTGACCACAGCCATTTTTTGAGGCATCTACCAGCTGTTGTCATAATTCCAGATGCGCTCACAGATTCGGCAAGGTTGTGGATCCCTAGTATAAAGTAGCTGGACCCTGCAAGGAGGTACGGGAGACAGTCTGATCCTTCTGATAGATGGGAAGAAGTGGAGACTGAAGAAGCTGGAAGAAAAGGTGTGGTGATGGTGGTGGTGGGAAGACTGGCTTTTGGAAAGGGTAACTCTTTAACCTTGATAATGTACTGCTTTCACTTTGATTCTGGATCTCTCCTCCCCCCGCAAGTAAAAAAACCCACCCTTTCTAACTTTGTGATCTACATGGGCTAAGCATACTGCAAAAAAGGCCAGGCCTAGGATACTAAATGAGAAGTCTTGTCACAGGGGCCAGATATCTAATTGTGATGTAGCAGGGTGTGGGTGGAGGTGCATGGAATATAGATACAAATCTTTTGGAAAGTTGGGATTCTTATAGTAAGGATTTAATTTAAGGTAGGGTATATAAGGGCTCAACCCTGAGACCAATTTATTGTGCGACAATGCAGCAATGGAAAAGATTAATAGAACCAGACAGCAGGACTGAGAATATGCAAAGTGCATTTCAGTCATCATTGAGTAAGTAACCTCAGCCCTTCTTCACACTTCTGGAATTAGAAAGCAGAGCTATTAGGTCAGACGCTGTGGCTCAGCTCCTATTTATCTTCCAGAAATTAAACACTGCTTGTAATATGTTGTAATTAAATAGAATTGCTTGCTTTTTCTGAATATGAATGCCTTTGTAAACATCCCACTACAATTATAAGAGTGAATAAACTTCTTGGCTTGAATTGCTACTATTATGCCAGTGTAATCTTCTTTTATGGAAGTCACTTTTCTCTCACAGTAATTCAGCTCTAAGTACAGCAGAATCTCTATGAATAGTTATTTGAAAAGCATCAAAATGACTCTGGACTTTCATTCCCACTGATTGTGAACCCAAACTTTTGATATGAACCTCAAGTAATTTCCATTCCAACACAACTCTTTGGACTATATGACTCCTGTGTTGTTTGCACTTTTGCAAGTGATCTGAAATAGTAATCCACCTCTATGAACTAATCGGGCAGAAGGCATATATAAAAAACATTATTATTGCCTGGTGCTCCAGGTCCTAAGGATATCTGTTGGAAAGTAAGGGTCATTGATTCTACTTGAACTTTCTTGAATATTTTCAGGAATGCAGATATTCTTGAAACACACAATACACAAACCTCTGATTGTTCACAATAATTAGGTTATCAACAGTTGTCCTTTTGGCATTCAATATTTACCCCTATAAGGAGCTGTGGTGGCTCAAGGGGTTAAGACGCTGAACTGCAAGTTGTGGAAGGTCAGTAGTTCAGCAGTTCGAGACCTAGATCCAGCTCCTGCCAACCTAGCAGTTCGAAAGCAAGAAATTGCAGCATTCCATGCGCCTTGGTGTTTAGTCATGCCGGCCCCATGACCACGGAAACGTCTTCGGACAGCGCTGGCTCTTCGGCTTTGAAACGGAGATGAGCACCGCAACCTTAGAGTCGGACTCGACTGGCTTTCGAGCAAGGGAACCTTTATCTTTACCTTTATTTACCCCTCTAGTTTAAGATTAGTTTGGCCAAGCTTAGAGTGGTACATGTTTTACCAGTTGTCAGAAATATTTTTTATCTCTTTTAAAGACCTGTTTATTTCAGTGTGAGAGATTTGAGCATTCATGGTAAGTAGTAAGATATTAACTAACCAATAAACAAGCCAAAAACATCCTATTTAATAACTAATTAAAATTAATGACAGCCAGTAATAATTGGGAAAAGGTCATTAATTCTCAGCTTTCTTACTGACACTGTTTCATAGTTCTGTTGAGTGTGTCAGCAGCAGATAATGTGAGTGACAAAGGCATTGTCCAGCCATCATTATATATTAATTTTGCCACCCCAAATTAATGTGCAGATAGATTTTACTGCCTAGCTAAGCATTAAAATGTATCAATGGCCTTGGGAGGACTTTTGGTATTCTATATAACCATAAGAGTGCTGTTATTTCCCTGCTAATCTAAAGTATTTTCTCTGACAGAATGTGACAGACCCTGGGTTTGGGTTTTCTGGAGCTTGTTTTCCTATTTCAGTTGCTACCAAATGACTGAGCTGTGTGATTGCTTCTGTTGGGGCTCTCAAATTCTTCCTGTTATCTCATGTTGCTTGAGCTACCAATCACCTCTCAGTGCCTGCCTTTCAAACACTTCCCTGTGTCCACTTACCACCACTATTTCCTTTCTTTATTTGATGAATGAAAGGAAGTCTCTCTGCTCAATCTGCTATTATACTTTCACTAGTCTTTCTGGATGTGTTAAGCACTTTCCTTTGCCCTGCTACCCGTGCGCAGTATGCAAGCAATAATTTTATAACTGACTATAAAACAGGGACACTTTCTCCTGCCTACTTGAAATTTGTCAGGGATTACTGGGTGAGGGTATACAGACCTTGAACATTTACTCCAGTTGGTTGTGGAGAAAAGTTAGACGCATATAAGTGTTCTGCCTTGTATAACAGACATTATCTTCTACTTGCTTGAAATTAGCAGTTAGCACTCAGGGATAAAGTATACAGTCCCTGAAAAGTTTGTTCCTATTGAGAAGGAAAAACTACATTCAGAAATATGAAACTAATGAAAACAAATAACAAATGCATAAAGAAAGCCCATACAATAAACATAGAGAAAATGAATGATATAAGGGGGGGTTGAGTGCTCACCCCTCCATTGGCCCATTTCCTGAGTTGTTAACTAGCATACCTACTGGTTTTCAAATTAGAAGGGGGGGGGCTCTCCAACACTTTATTACTCCTTCTCCTGCTGCCTTCCTCATTCTCAGCCTCAGGAAGTAGCTGGATTCTTCCTCTCCAGCCTCCTTTCTGACCTTTCTAAAGGCAACCTGGCAGGCTTCTTGCAAGGATGCTTCTCCTCTTGAGAAAAAAGGAACTATCCCTTCTGTGGTTGAGGCTGAGCCCTGTCTTCAGCTGTCCCAAGCCATTGCCAATCAGCAGTTGTGACAGCAGTCATTGGTGACCTTCCCTCTGCCCTGTGGCTGTTCCTCATAAAGGCCAGGGAACTTCCTGCCCTTGAACAAAAACAAATTTGGAGCCAAATAGAAATACCATTATTTTTTTTTGCATATACTGCTTTATGTCTGTGTGGGATTTAACCAAGATTTAAGCGAGTGGATATATTCAAGATGAAATAAAAATAAAATCATGCATATTAAAATAATTTGTTGTGACTGCTATTTATTATGAAATATGAAATGACTATAAGGAAGGCCGAGCGCCAAAGAATAGATTCTTTTGAACTATGGTGCTGGAGAAGACTCTTGAGAGTCCCTTGGACTGCAAGAAGATCAAATCAGTCAATCCTAAAAGAAATCAACCCTGACTGTTCCCTGGAAGGCCAGATAATTAAACTGAAGCTCAAATACTTTGGCCACCAAATGAGAAGGGAGCACTCACTGGAGGACCCTGATGCTGGGAAAGATCGAAGGTCAAAAAAGACGGGGACGGCAAAGGATGAGATGGTGAGACAGTGTCATCGATGCAACGAACATGAAATTGAGCCAACTTCAGAGGACGGTGGAAGACAGGAGAGCCTGGCGTGATCTGGTCCATGGGGTCGCGAAGAGTCGGACTCAACTGTGCGACTGAACAACAACAACAAATGAAATGTTTAGGTTTAAATCTATTTTAAATTAATGAAGCACACATACTTTCTAGTCAGCTGCCTGCCTGCCAGCAGGTACAACCAAAGTTTTGTTGCTGGTTGCCTAGCATGCAAGTGGAGCCCAGAGAATGAAATAGCACATGTAAACAGGATATGTGCTTATATAGCATTAGAAAGTCATCCTAAAGTATGCAGTGGAGACCACTTTGGTCCACAGAAATATTGGGATTGTTCTGGTTGGATTTTGATGTAACATACCTATCTACTGAGTCACTCTCTGCCCTCACTGAACATTTACTTACTTACTTACTTACTCCATTTATATTCCATCTTTCTCTCCCAATGGGGATCCAAAGGAGCCTACATTGTTCTCTCCTTGATTTTATCCTCACAAACATGCTGTGAGGCAGTTAGGCTGAGAGTGTGTGACTGGCACAAGGTCACCCAGCAAGCTACCATGGTAGAGGGGGGATTTGAACTTGGGTCTCCCAGATCCTAGTCGGATACTCTAAGCCACAACACCACACTGGCTCCTTTTAGCTGTCAACTGCTCAGGAAACAGACACCAGACACTGAGGGACTACGAAGCTTAGTCTATCAAGGACAGGTCCCATATGAGATATGGTCCAAGGAAATAAGGGCTAGTCCCTATATTAATGGTAGCAACTCTAGAGAAGTATCTTAAAAACCAGGAGATTACACATATTAAGAAAACTTGTATACAACATCAGTTAAGCTGCTTATGAGGAAGTCATTACACGAAACCAAGCACAAGCCGGCTGCTTCGTCAAGCTCTAGTAGCTTTTAGCTCAATAAGCCTTATACTCTTTTGACTGCCAACAGTAACTGTTTAGGATTTCCATTGATATCTTGGGGCTGTTGGCAGCTACTGACATTCTATTGTATTATCTTGTTATTGTAAATGTTTGGGGAAATTTTGTACACTTAATAGTGACTATCTAGTATAAAGCAATTGTATTCAGCATATTACTTATGCTTTAGAGTGTATTATTGGCTCTACATTGGCCCCAGTCTTGCTTTCTTTGTTGTGGACCAGAACATCTGTCATATCAGAAAGTTTCTGGCCATTCAAAGCTCAAAATTATTCTGTCTGGATTTGGAATGTTCATGATACTAATGAATGAATGCAGTTTGGGTCAGATATGAATTAGCAACCAGCTGCACAGCCTTAATAATTCTGGGGGACATTGTAACTGAATGAGTGAAACATGTAGTATATTACAAGGAATGCCCTCAATTCTCATATTGGATATGTTACTTATGGAGCATTGTCTCCTGTTTTGATGAAGACTAACAAGTTTAAACTGATTATAGAGCTGGAAAATTTTCCTGATGAGCAAAGATTAAAAGAATTAGTAATGGCGTGCTCAAAAGAAAGGATGGTGAGATACGATCTGTACACTAATAAAAAGGAAATTAACAAGTCTGAGAGGCAAATCTGATGCTGAACTTCTTATCAATGGGATCTTAGGCCTTCACCTGAACATCATGCAAGGAGTCCCTACATATATGAAACTCAAAATGGCTGTTTTTGATGGCAGTTATGCATAGATGTGATATCAGAATATTAGAATATATCTCCCCTTTATAACGTAGGAAGAAATAAACATGTCTGGGATAATCATAGCTGATATACAATTTACCTTGCAATTTGCTGAAGTCACTAGCTTTAACTAGTTGAGATATCCCTTACCCATTCTCTGATCAACAATGATGCTATGTAAAATTCTTTCACTAGCTTGGCAAATAACCTCAGTTTGATCTTACAGCGGGGGGAAATCCCCTATGCACAGAAAGTGTTTACTTGTTTGTCCATGCAGAATATATACAATGCAGAACAGGGTCCAGTATGCAGCAAGATGAGGCTGAAGGTATGTGATTAGATAGGACCCTGGGGTAAGTCACTGAGTACCGCTGAAACAGCATTACATGTGGCTACAGTCCACCATCGGGAAGCCTGGATTGGCATTATTGCATCCACACACACTCTGTGGATGTTGCTTCAGGCACAGAAGTCTCTTTTCAAAGTAGAGGAGAAGAAAGAAATGGGTGAGGACAGCAGGGAAGAAGGTGGTGGGGTGGAGGAGGAGAAAAGCCACATAAAAATTCACTACACAGATTAGATATGCTTCTTGCCAAGTTTTCTTTGGGCTGGGAGTTTGCTCTAGCTCTCTTTACTGAAGTCCTGAATGAACTATCGATGTGAACAAAGGATCAAAGATGCATAGTCTTGCAAAGTACAAAAAGAAGCAGTTTATTGGCAATAAAAGGCTCCAAGTTCCATCTTTATCAATGAAATTATATTCCCTTTACTCTGAGGCAGTTACCAATTTAGGAGATCCTGGGAAGAATATTTTTTAGAGAAATGAGTGTCATAGTTGGGGATGGCTCTTTCCATTGTAGTGGGCAGTTGAAATCCAAATAGATGGCAACTAACATTCAGAGAACCTTAATGATTTTGGCAGAGGGTTTGTGTGTTAAGTATCAGCTAACGTGTTTCTGCCTGGCCTTCATATTTCCATTCACAACGCCCCCCCCCCTTCTCTTCCTGGCACAAATCCAGGGCAATCTTGAAATATGCTCTCCCCCTCCTCCACCCTCTGCTCTGACCCATAATTAAAGATAGGGTTTGCCTTGAAGCTTCATCTGAGAAACACCACAGTGCAAGAATGCTAACTGACCCATAACCTTCAGAAGGCTATAAAATGGGACCTAGTTGTCTATGAATGTGTTTCACAGCACAAAGTAACAAGTAAAGTAACTTTAATGTACTTGCCTTGTTGAGATACCTAGATTCATTGTGGGAGAGGGAAAAGAGGAGAGAGACCCAATCAGGTATCTGGTAGCACACTAAAGATTGAAACAATATATTCCAATCTTGTACATTGAGTTTATTGGATGGGAAAGATTCAACATTCCAAATGTTGTCTCTCTCAGAATCAAATCCAGCATGTACTTACTTTTACTGATCGCATAGGTTGATTGATACTTAAAATGATTCTAAGTTACAGCTGCTACTGACTTAATGGAACATGGCACTTACACAGAGAGTAGACTATATATACTCACATATACGAAAATATGTTTTACTATTGCTTGCTTTTTAAAGAGCCGAGTAGCGGTGATCATAAAAGGATTTTATGACATTTTTTATTACTGGTCATTATTTTCCTTTCTGTCATTCCTTTTCCTTTGCTTCTGATACTGCAGTGGATTTTATTTATTTATCTAGATTTTCTCCTGTGTATATGAATGGTGGTCATTATTTTCGTTGTCTATTTTTTTCTCATAGTGGGCTCTGATATCTTCTGCTCACAGCATGGATACAAATTTTTGTTAATTCAAGCAAAGCCGATAGGATTGAAGAGCCTGCTTGTGTATATTCCTTTAGAAGCACAGATGGTCCAATGGGCCTGCCCACATATTTTTTAAAAATTGCTTAGAACAAATGGAATAATGGCCTCTAATTTGAATTTTCATCATGTCATCTTGTTAGGATGTTGTGATGAGCAATATGGATGACTTAGCTACCAGAATATCCCATGTCTCACCTAAGTGGTCAGCTGACTGACAGAAAGTTGCTCTGGGTTATCTTTGGGAATGTTTGGGGGCAGGGTTGAATACAGCATATAAAAAGGGTAAATGTTGCTTTGCAAGATGTTGCAGCTCTGGATACTTATGCCTTCAGTGAGATAGGAAGAGAAATACTAGGCCTGGCATGAATACAAAGCTGCAGAAGAACTGACCTATGCTACAGTGTATGTACCCCACATCTCAATTGAACCAGACCTGCAGCTGTTTATTCATGCAGTATCAATACACTAGGGGTCAGCAACTCAGATGGGAATTGTGTTGGTGTGTTAATCTCATAAAAATAGTTGGATTGAGGGTTTAAACAAGGTGCTGGGTGCATGATGCAGCACCACAGAGGTAAGTTCTGTCTTATCAGCATCAAATTTTAATGAGTCCCCAGCAAGACTGTTTTGCAATACAGCTGTCAAGTCAAGAGACAAGAAAATTTCCCAAGCAAGCATTACAGATGTATAATCTTCAATACCAGATTATAACTCATTTTGCAATAATACCAGCTAGACAGGCAACATACTACTACTGGAATAAGGATGCTTCAGAAATAATAGGATCATATGTAAGAAGTCAGCATAGAGTTAATGATAAAATTGACAACTTAGTGGTTAGTGGTTAGAACGCTGCACTACTAGGATCTAGAAGATCCAGGTTGGAAACCCAGCTGCACCATATGGAAGCTCTCTGGGTGACTTTGTGATGAGGATAAAACGGAAGAGAGGAGAATGATATGGACCACTTTGGGCCCCCATTTAGGGAGAAAGGCAGGGTAAAAACGAAGTAAATAAACCTACGAAGAGCTCAGGTTCTGAAATCATGTGCCCTCTAGCATTCCAAGAGTAAAACTAAGGAAGTGTTTACATACTTTAAAAACCCCACCTGCAGGCTTATGTGAAAACATTTGTATTTTCTCCAGTTTTTCAATGGCTGCTTCCTCCACAAAAAAAATGAACTGGATTTTACTGTGACCTGCTGTTGGCCCTGAGAAAGTAGCCATTTCCACATGGGCTATCTCTCGAAAGTTTGATGCTTTGGGGAATAGGGTTGCCAGCCTCCAGGTGGAGCCTGGAGATCTCCTGCTTTCATAGCTCATCTCCAGCTGACAGAGATCAGCTCCCCCGGAGAAAACGGCTGCTTTGAAGGGGAGACTCTATGACATTGTACCATGCTGAGGCGGCCTCTCCCCTCCCCCAAACCCCGCCCTCTCCTGGCTCCACCGCCAAAGTCTCCAGGTATTTTCCAACCCAGACCTGGCAGCCCTATTTGGAAAGCAGGTTTCTTTTTTCCTTTGTTCCCTACAGCATTGTGGTGCATTTGTGCATCTTCAAAGTGTTTCCACTGCTTTCATCTGATCTTTCTCAAATATACTTTGCTCCAAAGGTTTTGGGGACAATTGCACTAAAGCCTGGATGGCTGTCGTATGGGTGGGAAAATATGGATTTTCCAAACCACGTGGCAGCCATTTTCCCTGACCTTGTCCCCACAGCAGCTATGTTCTCTCCCTCCACTGGGGGTCTTTATATTACTTATTTAAATGCTACCAGAATATCATTATACAGAGAAACTGTTTCATGTATAGGTGTAGCAGGGTCTCTGAATTCTCAATTTTCACCTTTTACAACAGGCAAGTCTCAAATAGGAGGAAATAGGAGATAGGAGGGAAAAGGCATATTTTTACGAGAGAAGGAGCTAGGGACATTTGGGAACTCAGATAATGAGCTGCACCTGCTGATACAGTGGTCTATTGATATGACAATAATGTAGCGCTGATCTTAAAAAGAAAGAAAGAAGCAAAAGCCTTGGAGGCCCAGGGGACCAGGCTGGACACTGCCAAGGGATAGGGGCAGGGAAACTGTGGGAAAATCTGCCACGTGGAAGCCCCACTGCAGCCGCACTTTATCTGCAGCCGCACCAACAACAGGAAAACCACGGAATCCAGTCCCTGTGTGGAAGCCCCAGGTCACTATTTGCTCTGATGTTTTAATGTTTTAAGATCTTGTTTTCAGGAGTTATTTTTTTTAACCCACTATTGCTGCTGTTCTCAGTGTATTAATTTACATGATTCTTGGATATGGTTTCATGGAGACACACGGGACACATATATGTTTTAAATACTTAACATGCAGGTGAATTGGAGGGGAACATTATGTTTTTGGCGAAGTGCTAGGAAATTATGTAATTTAGTTGAAATGTAGTTATGCTGAGTGGGTGGGGTTTTTTTTAGAATACTAGGTTGTTGTGTTGAGATATTTAGTGCTTTTTTCATCACTGTGGCCCTGTTCATACGAGCCCATTTGGTCCGGAAGCGGGACGGAACAGGGGCGGAGCAAACCGGCACGATCCCACCTCAACATCTGGGGAGCGTGCCGGATCCGTCCCGGTTCCGTCCCTTCCAGCGTTGCTCCGCGGCAAAAAAGAACCACCTCCCGAGGTGGTTCTTTCCGAAGGGCCGCAGCAACGCTGGCCGTGGGATCGCCGGCGCGTCCTTGCGCCGGCGCATCCCCGGCTCCTGGCCGAACTGCGCATGTGTGAGCATGCGCAGTTCGCCAGGCTCCCCTTCCCACCGCTGCGTTCTCCCCGGCATCTGATCGTGCCGGGGAGCGTTGCGACGCGGCTCGGGGGATCTGTGAGATCCCGCCGCGCCGTCCCAACTTTGCCGCGGCTCACTTTAGCCGCGGTACTAGCACCTAATTCCCTGCCGTGTGGCAGGGACCTGTGAATGGCAAAATTTTGATCCACTTCAAGGAAAAACAGGTTTTTGCCCTTAGGCTGTACACTAGTGTTGATGAATGTAAAAAGAATGTACAGTTGCTGGATGCTTCCGGAAACACTTGATTAGATCAATCTTTTTTGCTGCCATGAGGCTTTTTAAAAAGTTTAATACTCCAATACATATCTGTGGCAGATAGCAAGTTGATAGCTGTCAGTGAGGTTCATCCTTCCCTTAATAATATGCTGTTGCTCTTTGCTAATGCGTGTTTGTGTATCCCCTTAACTACAGAACATTAAAATCTAGTAATATATTGTGATACCTAGGAATCAGAATAAAATAAATCACATTTGTCTATGAGTAGGGTTGCCAGCTCTGGGTCGGGAAATTGCTGGATATTTCGGGAGTCAACCTGGAGAGGGCAGGGTTTGGGAAGGGGAGAGACCTCAGTAGGATATAATGCAACAAAGTCCATCTTCCAGAGACAGCCAGTTTTGTGTAATGGTTAACTGGGTTTGATTCCCCACTCCTCCACATGCAGCTGCTGGTGTGACCTTGGGTCAGTCACAAGTTTTCTCAGAGCTGTTCTCTCAAGGGCAGTTCTTGAGAGAGCTCTCTCAGCCCCACCTACCTCACAGGGTGTCTGTTGTGGGAAGGGAAAGGGATTGTAAGCCGCTCTGAGACTCCTTCGGGTAGTGAAGGGTTGGGTATAACTCCAATCTCCTCCTCCTCCTCCTACACCAAACTGAGAGCCAGTTTGGTGTAGTGGTTAAGTGTGTGGACTCTAATCTGGGAGAACCGGGTTTGATTCCCCACTCCTCCACTTGCACCTGCTGATGTGACCTTGGGTCAGTTACAAGCTCTGGCACAGCTGTTCCTGAAAGAGCAGTTTGTGTCAGAGTTCTCTCAGCCCCACCTACCTCACAGGGTGTCTGTTGTGGGGAGGGGAAGGGAAAGGAGTTTGTAAGCCGCTCTGAGACACCTTTGGGTAGTTAAGGGCAGGGTATAAATCCAATCTCTTCTTCTTCTTTGCCATTTTTTACCAGGGGAACTGATCTCTGTAACCTGGAGACCAGTTGTGATACTGGGAGATCTCCAGCTATCACCTGGACACTGGAACTCTGCTTATGAGGCCTAAAGCATCAATGGTATTATACTTATGTTGGTGTATCCTTGGCAGCTTGTAAGGCCAATGATACTTTTAGTATGGTGATGCTTTGATGGGGGGGGGAGTCATGTCATATTTGCAGAAATGTGGATTGTGTGAAAAGTCCCTTCCCTTCAATCCAGGTTCAGATTGGGGTGAAGATCTCTTGGAAGGTAAAGCTAACCGTCCTTTGACAGAACTCCTTTCTAACATTTTTGTACAAGGCAGAAATCCAGTCTTTAACAGGTGAAGTTTCTCCATCACTGCATCTTCATACTTGCAAAAGCTACTCTTATTTAATCGCTACCTGTCACAGAGCTGTTAAAGGGCCTGTAGCCTTGCAAGGAGAAGAAAAAAGGTGGCAGCTTTATATGTGAGGTTCATCATGAGGACAGGCTGTGTTTTTGCATCCAAAGCCTTTCTAAAATGGGTTGCGCTGCATCATGTAAAACTGTAATCTTCTCTGATAGCAAACCCCTCATGAAATTACCAGGTGCACAGTTTGTGTCTAGAGTAAACAGTGATTTATTCAAAGGGTATGAATGAGTGAATCTGTGTGTATGTGTATGAGGAAACACATTTTTTTGGCTATAAATTTCTCTCCCAGTCTGATAGAGGGTGATTTCTCAGAGACTGTACCCCTCTCCAAAAGTACCCTACCTGCCAAATTTTGGACAGAGAGGAGAAAGCATTCGTATTCTAGAAGTAATTAACATTTTCACTTGCAGAACAGGCACAGAATGTGTTTGGCAATGTCAAATAAATGTGTAGAAGGCACAAATAATACAGAAATAACTAGTGGATTTTTGTTGTTGTTGTTGTTAAAGAGTGTCAGTACTCAGCCAGTTTGGTGTAGTGGTTAAGTGCGCAGACTCTATTCTGGGAGAATCAGGTTTGATTCACTACTCCTCCGCTTGCACCTGGCTGGATGACCTTGGGCAAGCCTTAGTTCTGGCACAGTTGTTCTTGAAAAAGAGCAGTTTCTGTCATAGCTCTCCCCCCCCCCTCACAGGTTGTCTGTTGTGGGGAGGGGAAGGGAAAGGAGTTTGTAAGCCGCTCTGAGGCTCCTTTGGGTAGTGAAGGGCGGGGTATAAATCCAATCTCTTCTCTTCTTCTTCTATATAAGGTTGTGATGATTTCCACCAATCCCCCTCCCTCTGCAGATCCCCACTAGGCTGTTCATGAGGGTCAAGTAATCCCCCGGAACAACATTTCAGAGGGCTCAGTAGGCTTCCGTATAAGAGGGGGACTGCTGCTTCTCCCTGTGAAGGAAGGGAGTGGTGAGGTCTGGGGACATTCTGGTTTTATTTCTCCTTGCCTTTCTAAATGTGCGCTAAACTGTTCTGTTGTTGATTTGCTGGCAGATCTGCCAGCTGACAAAGGGGAAAAAATATCCTGACCTAATAAGAGTCTGATTTGCAGAAAGCAGGCAGAGTCTTTTTATAATGTGGAAAGCAGCTCTCAGAGACACAGGAGCAGGGACTGGATGAAAAACCAGCAACCCTATATCAAAACATACCTTGAGAAGAAGCGCAAAAGTTGAAATTGGGTATTAACCTTTTGCTTTAGGAGGAAAAAATCTTTCGGAGAGCAGGCTACTAATTGCCACTTCCTCCTCTTCCATCAGGTTCTTCCCCCACCAGTTTCCTCAATAAGTTTCCCTACCAGCTCCTTCCAGGGCTCCACACCCACGTGGTTCATGGGTCAGCAGCGGCTTTTTGTCTGGCTCAGGCTATGGCAACTCACCTCAGTGCCTGGCTGACCTTCTCCTGCCCACCCACTTCATACACCCAGCCTTCTCCTGCCATGTCCCCACATGGGAGGGAGCAATAGCAGGCAACCACTGGACAGTTCTCCACTGTAGACTCTCCTCCCCACCTGGCTTTCCCCCCAGTGGGCTCCTCCACTGCTGCTTCCAGGCTCTGTGCCAGTGCCTGCCTACCTGGGGCCATGGTGACTTGCCTGTTGCCTGGCTTGCCATCACCTGGCTTGCCTCCACACCAAAAAGGAGGAAGTTAGAGAGCAGGTGACTCCCCAGCTACCCATTTTTCAGGGTGGCAGTGAACAGGCTCCTCCGACCCACATGGCTCAGGAACAGTGCTTCAGGATGCTGCTGGGTTCAGGTGCACTCAAGTCCATATCCACCACCCACAGCAGCTCATGTCATGTTGTACTCAGATCTCTGCATCTGCCCCAGTAACCTGGAGCATGCTGCCCCAACCTACTGTCTTTCCCCTCTTTCTCTGGCTGAGTGTGGTGGGCCAGCGTGTTCTCTCTCTCTCTCTCTCTCTCTCTCTCTCTCTCTCTCTCTCTCTCTCTCTCTCTCTCTCACACACACACACACACACACACAGAGAGAGAGAGAGCTCACCCTGGAAATAATAATTACAATGTGAAGGCACAACATTTAGCAGGTATGTGAGGCCATCTCTGCATTAGACCTGTAGGGATTGGGAATGGGAGGGTGCATCATTTAAAGGGTCATGATGCCATGGTTCTGTTCACTCTGTGACATTTGTATGTCGTTCCATATACAGTAACTGTTGTAGAAGCCACAGCCTGCTAAGAGTCTAATTAATGTAAATACAACTGAAAGAGTAGTTTAGTCCACTTGTACCCTAGGGGGAGCTGTGGTGCATTTTTAGTGTTAAGAGTTTGTTGAATGTCTTTACAGTTCAGACTACCTCTTGTTATTTCTCTCTCTGCTGTGTGTTAGTATGTGTTAGTGATTGTGCTCTGAAGGCCTCTCTGTTGTATTAGTGGCCTGCAGTCAGTTGTTGTCTTTTTGCAAAAATCCTGTTGCAGTAAATTAATTGAAAGCACCCTCCAAAGTGTGGATTGGATTATTTCTTGAACTCTGCCAACAGTTACATTATCAATGCAATCCTATGCAGAGTTACTCCACTCATTGATTCAATTGGGTTTAAACTGGAGTAACTCTATTTAGGATTGTTCTGTATATGTAAGTCCAGGAGATCCCTTCCTCCCTTCTGATTTGCTGTAGTGTTACTTATTGCAGGGCAGAAGAAGAAAAAGAGTTGGTTTTATACCCAGCTCTTCACTACCCAAAGGGGTCTTGGAGTGGCTTACAATCACCCTCCCTTCCTCTCCCTACAACAGAGAGAGTTGACACAGCTGGCTTCATGTGGAGGAGTGGAAAATCAAATCTGGTTCTCCAGGTTAGAGCCCTGCTGCTCTTAACCACTACACCAAAGTGAATGGGGAGATAGCACTTGCCTGTATTCCTGTGTACATACTAAGTCTGCAGCAGTGCCTGTGATCTCAGGCTGAACATTTATTTTAGTTTGTCCACTCCAGTGGCAGTGCGGCATATTGTTTACCTGCACCCCCCCACACACACACACCATTGGTCCACCAAGGTCCGTACTGTCTACTCCAACTGGCACAGCTGTCTTGAGTCTCAGGTGGAGGTCTTTCATCACTTCTTACCTGATGATACTTTTAACTGGAGTTACCGGGGATTGAACCTAAGACCTACTGCATACCAAGGTGCTCTATCACCCAGCCAGTGTTAAATCAATTAGTGCAGTCCTTTCAGTGACAAGATGCATGTAACTCTGCTAATTGAGAAACATCCTTATCAGCTGTATATATGCTGAGTCACTCTCTATTCATCCCTCTACTTCCCATTGAACTTTGTGAACTGCAAACCAGATGGCCAGGCACAAAAATAGTGGACAGATGTGAAGATTTTGGAATATTATTGCCACAGTGAAGATTTTGGAATATTGTTGTCACAATTCAGGTTTGTTATGATAATGCATCAATACAAGTTTTGAGGTTGGGGTCTTAATATCCAAATGCACTCCTTAGTGTGTGTAACTGGTGAGGTGAGCAAAAAAAACAGTCCAGAGATATTCTCTTTATTATCCACTTGCATGTTCCAGGGCTTAGCTCCAGTTTTCAAAGCAACTTCCAGGCCTGACCTCTAGGAAGTCTTGGTTGAATTTGAACCCTGAGCCCAAACTGAAAATGAACAGTTTTCATACAGAGTCTTATATAAGCAGAGTTGCCCCTTTGTAAGCCCATTAATTTTAGTATTGCACTATCAGTGAGCAAAATGGCAGTCTGAACTGTCTTTGAGGACATCGTTTCCTGGCACAACATGGGGGGAAAGAAAGTTTACACAGCCCAGAGGATTAGGAAATGTGAATTATGAATGCCATTTCCAGGGCAATTTTTATAGAATACTTTGAACCTGGGAGAGAATGGATTTTCCACTACATGTTTTAATAAGAGAAACACTTCTAATAACTGTCATCACTGTAATTGTTAGCACAGATGTGTAATGGCAAAAGTAAACTAAAGTTTCAGACACTCTCCAAAATGATATTGAAAAGCACTAATTCAGAACTGGTTGTGGGAGGAGCTCTGTTCTCGTTGATAGCAAAGTAGTCCCTAGAATTTGGAAACATTCCTGTGTTTTGTCCTCATTGGCTGCTATTCATGAATACTGTTATAAGAATAAATGACAGTGTGGTATAGTGGTTAGAGTGTCAGACTAGGATCCAGGAGACCCAGGTTCATATTCCCACTCTGCCATGCAGGCTCCTGGGAGATCTTGGGCCAGTCACAGTCTCTCAACCTAACCTGCTTCATGGGGTTGTTGTGAGGAGAAAATGAAGAAGATGAGAATGATGTAAGCCACTATCGGTCCCCATTGGGGAGAAAAGTGGAGTACAACTGAAGTAAACAAGTCACTGTGACAACATAATCCATACCAACTGCACATGTTTGCCATCAGGCCTTAATGTTCACCCACAGAGAGCACTCCTTGTGACTGTGCAGGGAAAGCAACAATCACTCTCCAGAATATTGTGCTTCCCATTTTCTGCAAGTAGTAGTAATCATAGCCTGAAAATTAAAAGTTGCATTTGTATAACAGCATTTCTCAAAAGTGCCACAGATATTTTGTGATCCAGGGGGTGGGTGCCAATTAGTTTTCCCTATTGGTTTAAACAAAAGTTTGGGAGCCAGTGTACAAATTGTTTTTGTGGCCACTGCATAGTTTCTAAGTGATGTCAGTTTCTGTTCTCTGTTCCAGGGAATGTTAGTTGGCAGTAAGCTTTGCTCATTTCCCTAAGCATGTAGTTTCCCCCCTGAATTCCAGAGTTACAGCTTTGATCACTTTTTGATCGCTTAAAGGCTGTGAGTCAGTTTTATTTCCCAGTTTGGTTGTCACTTCAAAGGCATTTGAGGGGTTTTCTCCAACAGAAGGCAGCCAAGGTTTTCTTTTGACACAGTTTTTCAACATAACATGGATATTCCATGCCCAAGAAAAAATAGGGCATGATGCTCTACCTTTAGCCATCTGTGTAATCATTCTAATAATAGGCATCACTTCCTAAATAGACAAGATGTTATATAGCACATTTCCTCCCCAGAACATTTGCTCTTGAAAACATGGTGGGGCACACACTACCCATGAAAAAAGATGATTTAAATATAGACATTCAAACAAATGGAAGTCAGCTCCTTTTTCACTGTTTGCAGATTCTCAGCTGCTTCATCGGATTTTATGACAGATCTCACCCCAGCATTTACAAATTTGTATTGTGGTGCAAACTGCATTTAATATGATAATGTGCAAAGTGTGACAAAACAGCAACTGAACAAAAGAGCTTGTGAATTTCTCGGGGCACCATTGTTAAGCGACTGACAACAGAAAGATTAAGTGCGTGCTGTTGTATGTGGCTGTGCTCCTTAGTGAGAAATACACCATGGGCTATATGGGTCTGGTTAAGGGCCTGGACCTCATTTGTGGCACATAGAATAGATAGTGAAAACACAATCTAAACTTAGGGTGGGGGAGCCTTTGAGTACCAGACTGTGAAAAGGTAAGGCCTTTCCACCACCTGTTAAGCTTCAACATATGCAGCTGGTTCAAATCCCTGGGTAACAGGAATCAAAGATGGGAAAGACATCTGTCTGAGACTCTGGAGATTCTCTGTCAGTCAAAGGAGTCACCTCTGAGCTAGATGGATTTTGTCTGTCTTAAAGAGCAGAAAGAAGGCTATTGCAGAGGAACCAAATTGGGAGCTGATCCAAAGATACAGGGAAGCATGTGGTTTCATGGGCTTTTATATGCACATGGAGGAAAGGTTAGTATTTTTCCTTCCCATGAAAAGCTTATTTTGTATGGAAACATATCATGAAAAGGGAGAAGCTAGGCTAAAAACCTGTTCCCTGACTAGATATGTTTGGACACCAAGGAGATTTGTGTGTCATAGAGAAGCTAAAGACCTATGCTTGCTAGAATTAAGGCTGTAGTCAGGTGGCTAAAGCAGAACACACTGAAGCCAAATTCAGATGAAACCAGAGGTGCTGGTCAGGAAGGAAGATGTTTTAGATGTTTAAATGCCACAAGGGCCCAGTCCTCAATGGGCACACAATGCAGTGGGACCAGGTGATCTTGTTTCAGTAGGAATGACATTATATCGGCTGAGCTGCACCTGCACGGCCATACTTAAATAGTTTTAACTGGTTTTAACTGTATTTATTGTTGTATTGAGTCAAGTTATTTTATACATGTACCTATGTTGGTTTTATAATTGCTGTATGTAAGCCGCCCTGAGCCACTTCGGCGGGAGGGCGGGATAGAAGTCAAACGAATAAATAAAAATAAATAAATAAAATTGTTTTCCCTCAGTGCCTGCTCAAGTGCTGAAACAGCTGTGCAGCAGCTCCTGACACTTCAGGTATTGAAATCTGTATTTAACTTAGGCTCTAGTTGGAGTAGACAAGAAATATTTGATAAACCTTGCAAAAACCTCAGAGTTGGGGGCTGAATTAACACTATCAGTCAGTGGGATTTAGGTATTATCTAGTCACAAACCACCTTCAACAACTAAACTGGAGAAGATTTAGCTGACAAGAAAGGAGGGAAAAAAACCTTATTCACCACCATAACCATCACCTTACAGGGCATACAAGTGGCCTCTATGGCATGATCTGTCTGATTCATCCCAAGTTCTCCCCACCAGTAGCGATCTAATTGTCTCCCAGTCTTTAATTGTTCTATGGTAACAACCCCCTTTCTGAAAACCCTGCAAATATTTCTCTAGCACCTTGGCCTAGAAATAGGAACTTGTTATGCTCTTTCCCCAGGAACCTCCATGGCTGTTTGACTACCTGTCTCATGACCTGATCCTTTCTAGAATAGTAAATGTGATGACTTGGTAGAATTGTTGTCAAATGAAAATGAAAGGAACCTGTTTGTAACTGTGATATGGGATTGCTTTCTCAATTAATATGCATATTATCTGAAAGTTTCTGTGATGTTCTATGTAATACTGAGTAAAAGGGAAACCAGTGCAGTGAATCTGAGAGTGGCAATCACATTATGTCAACATGGCAACATAAGTTAAAGTATACAGCCAATCATACTTGGAACTAGTACCTTTAAGATAATTACTGTGGTTAAATTAGATGGAGAAAGAATTTGGATACAGGGAAGTATTCAAAACAACCATTATGAAAGTGCTAAGAGGCAATGTGGTGATAACAGGTGTCAGATGAGTTAGCAGCATAGCAAAAATGTAGGAGCAAAGGATTCCTGGAAAACAACTTCTGGGCAATGAAAATGTTGCTAAATAACAACAGAAGCAAGATCAAAGCAATTAAATGTGTAAGAAAAGGGTGAAAAAGACTAAAAGAGAGAGTGGAAATGAAAAAGCAAAGAAGGATCCATTTGGGTGAATTCCAACATGGAAGCTGGGGAGATCCATGGTAGCAACAAAATATAGGGAAGATCCACTTGAGAAACTGTGGACTACTTCTAAAGAAACACTTCACCATTCTTTCTATTACTTTTTTTAATCTTAGAGGGGAATCTTGTATTAGTCTGTTGTAGCAAAATAAAACAGAAGTCCACTGGCACCTTTAAGACTAAAAGCATTTGTTTCAATACAAGCATTTGTGTGTCACAGCTCACTTCTTTTTTTCCCTTCACATATCTGAAGATGTGAGCTCTGACTCACGAAACCTCATATTGAAATAGATATTATTAGTCTTCAAGGAGTCACTAGACTTTTATTTTTATCTCAACCTTCCTCCAAGGACTTCTGGGCAGCATACATCAGTCCCCCCCCCCAATTTTATTCCCACAATATCCCTCTGAGGTAGGTTAGGCTGAGAATGAGTGATTGACCCAAAGTCATTCAGTAAGATTTATGACTGAGTGAAGACTTGAACCCAGCTTCCTCAAGTCCTAGTCTGACATTCTGACCTCTACACCACAGTAGCATTCTTAGGGAACCTCAGAAAGCCACAATGTGTTCACCGAGATGTGCAAAGTTGGCAAGCTATGAATTTCCAGATTTTTCTCAGATACTGATGATTCCTCCCCAAATCTTCCATAGCACCTAACATCTTGCCTTCACCATCATACAAGTTCCAAAGACAATAGAAGACATACCAGTCTTGTTGCAATCTGTGCAGCAGCAGAGGAGTTATACTGTCCTTTCAACTAAAGGGTGATCTTTCAAAGAGAATCCTAAAACATCCACCTCACCTTAGGAGTACATCAGGTCT
This sequence comes from Gekko japonicus, assembly GCF_001447785.1. NCBI lineage: Eukaryota > Metazoa > Chordata > Lepidosauria > Squamata > Gekkonidae > Gekko > Gekko japonicus. Next base: position 644,307 of record NW_015167568.1, on the reverse strand, counting down.
CCACAGGTTTCACTCTCCCTGGTATAGCTCCTGTTTTAATCTGCTTGTACCTTCCACACTGAGCTGTCCCAGGTTCTGATGCTGGAGTGCTGGGACTGCGAGCCCCAACCCCCGCTGAGCCTGCACTGGCGGGGGAGGGCTGATTTGCCTCTGGGAGAGGCATGAAGAGTAAAGAGCCTACAGGGGGCAGAGCCAGCCTATTTAGGCTTGGCTCCTGCCCCCTGCCTTACCAGTCCGTCGGTGAGCTCAGGCTGTGTAGAGTACGGTTGCTGTGCTGCTGGGTGCTTTAAGGCCTTTGCCTTAGCAGAAGCAGCTACAGCGGCATCTGGGGACAGTTTTGGTCGCTCGGCTTAGGCGCGCTCTTACCAGGCGGCTGGGGAGGCTGGTAACTTGTACGGAGTGGTGCGATGTTGGGGTCTGCTGGAGGCATCGGCAGTAGTTTTTGGCAGTGCTGGCGTGGCTGCATGGTTGTTCCCCCAGCAGAAGTGGCAGCTGAAGCAGGGAGTCTTTGGGGGAGGCAGTGGCGGTGACAGCTTGCTCCCGGGCTGGGCAGCTGTAGTGGCGACAGCACGCGGCAGCCGATTCTTTTGCTGCCGCAGTAGAGCGCAATGAGAGAGGAGGCGTTTTGGCAGCGTATTGCTGCCTGAGAAAGGGGGCTAATTTTTAAAGCAGCAAGGGGGGCAATCACAGGTGGGGTGGCAGTGTGGGAAGGCTGCTGCATTCCTGGCACTCTCCCCCAGCTATTATCTGTCAGGCCCAACCCCTCCTTCACTTGAGCTGGCAGTTGTCGGGAAGGTACACAGGCCGTGGCCTCCCCCCCCCCCCCCGATGTGATTGAGTTGAACGGGCCCCTTCTACTGGTTACCCCCCCACACCGGCTCTACTCTGAGCGTTGATTGTCACAGGGGGCCATTTTGGGCGGGAAAAAGTAACTGCCGTTCTACAATTTTAAATGGCAGCCATTTTGGGTCCTGTTTTACTGGTGGCCGTTTTGTTACTATTCTTTGGGCAGCCATTTTAGATACCACCCTCCCCCGTTTTTACTGGCTGCCATTTGGGCTTTCACCTGGGAATAGTGGTTTTCTATAGCCATCGGTGCTTGAGGGGGTAGAGCATTGGCAGAACTGCGTTCAAGGGGCACCTGTTTTGGTTTGATTCAGTAGGCATGGCTCCAAAGAAGGGTGCAGGGGTGTCTAAGAGGAAACAGCCCACCCCCAAATGGGTTGGGGCTATACCAGTGCAGGGCAGGCAGCCTCCTAAAAAGCGGCCTGTTCCAGCCCCTGCTCCTGTTCAGGTAGAGGACCCTGGGCTTTCTGGCACTACGGAACATGTTGTTCTGGCACCAGGGTTTCAGGTGCCCTCTTCCCCGTCAGGTACTGTACCTTTAGCGGCGGTCCCTGGGGCATCCACAGGTGCTCTTTCACCGGCTCTGTTGGATGCAATCTGGGACAGCCCTGTTAGCAGGGCCATTCTTGACAGGTTAGCTGGCATAGAACAGCGGCTGGACGGGCCTTCACCTTCTGGGCAACCGGCTGTGTCTTTAATGGAGCTTTTTCAGTCTCAGGTACTGAACCGTCTTTCTGTCATTGAGAGCCGGTGTGCAGGTGCGCCGAGCCAGGCTGTTGTACCGGTGAGCGACAAAGCACGGCCAGTCCAGATGGAAGTCGGCGCGGTGGAAAGCCAGGGCGAGCAACAGCACGTGGCTATTTGAGGTGTCCCATCCCAGGTGTCAGGTAGGCCTATTGCGACACAAACACTTGACATCACTTGGCCATGGGGCCAGTGGGTTTGCAGGCTTCTACTGGGTCGCCTGTGTCCATGCCGGGAGGGGAGCCTTTGCCTAGGGCGGTCAGTACGCCTGTGCCATCCAGCTCAGTTGGGGCTGCACAGGCTCAAACTGCAGCTGATGGGAAAACATCGGGTGGCACTTTTGTGGATCCTCCCATTGGTGAGGGTTTACTGATGTTGCTGGCTGGTGGATCTTCACTGGCCCCAGCTTGCACAACTACCCCATCCTGCCCAAAACAGCAATTACAGGGTGGGGTGTGGGTTGGATGTGTTCCCTGGATCCGGGTAATCAGACTTACGAGATGGTGCCAGCGAAGGAGTTGCCATCCGGGGAACTGGCTATGCCATTAGGTGACCACCTCACTGCGGCTACAAGGGAAAAGATACTATGGGGGGAGTACGTTGATGTATTCTCCTTGTTCTATCGGGAGTTAGATAAGAAAGACCAGGAAAACCTTGACGAGTGTGACAAAGAGCATTTGAAGCGTCGCAGCGTGGACAGAATCTACGCTAATTGGTACCCCAGCTTTTTAATTTATGCGGGGGTAATAATTAGGGCCACACCTGAAAGGGCTTCATCGCTGCTCCAATATATGGATATAATCCATAAGGGTTGTTAGGACTTTGTTGGGTCCGCCTGGATGGAATACGATAGGGCCTTCCGGATGAAGGCGGCTATGTATCCAGCACTCCGTTGGGACCTGATCCATCCACATATTTGGATGCAGACGATGTCCCCAGCCAGGCCTACATTCGGGGACCATTCAGACAGTGGGCAAGTTGTGAAAAGGGCCAATGAGAGAACCATGAAGGAGTGGTGGTGGTAGCTTACCTGTTAGGCTTGTGGCAGAGAGAGGGAGGTGTGAGCAAATCCCACTCCTCTTCCCATGCCTGCCTGGCTCATGCTGTGGCAGGTGGCTGTTGCTCCATTCTGTAAAATGGTGGGTGAGACTGTGTGACCTAGCATCATTACATCTTGGTCTTTTTTTCTTTTTTTTTGCCAAACCTCACATATAATGTCTGCAAACCTGGAGGGTTTCCCAAGTAGAAAAATACTCCTTATTTGTACCTGGCCTCATAATCTGTCTTGTTTTTATTTGCATGGGGCCCAGGTTCAGAATTAGTTGCATGAGACCAGATTAGATCTTATGTAAGAGAAAAGAGAAGGGAAAAAACTGTATTGGATGATCTTGATCCCCACCTTCCTAATTTCTCACGAATCAAGCTAATTGGTCTTTGTGGTCTCAAATTGAAGTGAAGTGCTGATGACTGTCATATTTTACAATCTGATTAAATCATAATGTTTTGCTTTCTCTCTGAGCTCATTTACTTACCTTTTACTTTTGTAACCCAAAGGAAGATCATCTGCATTAGACACTTCTTCCCTCTCCATTAAAAAAATTGCTGTTAATGATTTCCTGTTGTGAGAAGACATCTATTTTGATGTTTATTCATCTTCAAGGGATATAAGTCCTTAGGTTTTCTGATCTAAACATAACCATAGTGTGACATAATTCTACAGGGGTGTATTACAGAATAAGAGAACTACTGGGTGGGTAATCAATTAGATTTTAGCATTCTTCTGATGTTCACTGTTACTTAGGAAATGCAGGAAATGCAAAAATCTCTCTGCAAACCACACTGCAGCTTGCTAGAGAAGTAGGAGCTGCTTTTCTGTCTCTAAAAAGAATAAATACCAGTCAGCAGATCTATGGTTTCCCTACCCCCTAAACTGAGTCTTTAAAACAAAAAAGCACAAAAGCAAAGGGTCTGTCTGAATTAGCTAGAAAGTAGCAGGAAACTGACATGCTATGAAATGCTCCACAATTTCCTAAAATAAATTTACAGTTTGACTGTCCTCACACCATTTGAGGTGCATTTTATGTGTTGGTTCATAAGCCTGAAATGTCTCCTGCAAATTTGGTATGTTTGGAGGTTGGGCCCTTGTGGCTCAGGGTGTTCCCTCCCTATGACCAGGTGGTGGAGGAGGGTCTGCCTGGTGCTGAGGCCATCCTGCATACATGATTCTGCCTATAGTGGTAGGCAGGGGTCATTTCATGGAAAAAGAGCTGCAGGAGCTTATTAGCATATCTAATAGGCTATTAGCATAATCCCCAGACTTGTTCTATGGCACTGGGAGGTGAACCTGCTGCTGATTTCTAGCCACCTGTGGCCTGCCTCTTTTCTCTGAGGAGGTGCACAGTAGGGTGCAGGTATGCTTTGGTGAATGGTGTGCATGGTGGTGAAGCCCATCTCTTGTTTCATACTACTGCCTCTGTTCTTCTTGATGGAGGCCTGTGACTTTAGACTGGTGAGGGGCGGGGCATAGCTGTGGCCCAGTGCTACATGGACCTGCCCCTCCTTGCTTCTCTTTTTGTGTGTTCCCTGGACCAGGTCCCCATGACTGCCATCCTGTAATTGGTTGGCTCACTCCTGTGTATCTCAGCCACACCATCACACTCCTGTGATGTCTAGTGGGCATGATGGTGTGGTTGTTAGTAATGCTGGTGGTCATGGCCTGTGCAGCCTCACTGCTGGAGTGTTTGCCGGGTCCTCAGCACCTCTTTTGCATTGGCATCTGGCCACCTCTGCTATGGTGGCCCTTAGAATTGTGCTGCACATGTTGTCCAGTAATCCCAGTTTTACAACTCATTGGCTAGGGCTTTATCCACAATATTCATCAACATTCCTACTTGCCAAATATGCCCAGTATTTCATCCTGCTCATAGGACAATATGCCAAGCTGTTACTGCTGTGAAAAGTCATGTTGAGTCCTCAGTTTTAGGGTGGTGAGAAAGGTATCAAGGATAGAAACACTGTAGATGCAGCAGATGAAAGAGCAAGGCAATTCCTGATGGGGTGATATGGAAATCCAGAGCCTGTTGAAATGCCATGGTGTGGTGCTGCCAAGGATGCTCCAAAGTAGCCCCTGCCCAGTCACTTGAACATATCACCTAGAATGATGTAAATTCCATCATTTTTCCTTTTCATAATGCACTCTGATTATGGGAACTGACTTATTTTTTTCCAGAGACTGTAGGTTTTTTGGGTGGCAAAGAAACTGGATTTTTAATGAAAACTTCAGACAGAACCTCTCTTTTTTCATTCTTCATTGACTTAATTATTAACAATATACGTTATTTTATTATCATAACCACTCAGTGGATTTGTTCCCTGCCCAACCCACAGTATTCTGCCTGTATTTTACAAAATGCTGTTTTATTAAGCCAATAAATAAATAAGTATAGGAAAAGAGAAGCCCTTGAATGTAAAAGATTTACATATATAATAATTTTATACCGGCTGGTAATATAAGAGTTAGCAGACAGAACTGTGTTCCACTGTATTCTGCATAGTTGGGACAAATGGATGTTATTGAGATTACTTTCACCTATCAGGGTCATTGTATGATTCCTCTCAAGCTGGTTGTTCTGTTGAGGATGCACATTCAGAAATTAACTAATAAAAATCTGAACTGAGTCCCTGAATTAAAGAATAGAATTATTTAATCCTTAATATAACTAATTGCTGGAAATGATGACATTCAGGAATATCTGGAAGTGATCAGATTCGGCCATTATTCTGGCACCTGACCTTGCTGTCTGCTTTTGACAAGTGGAAAAAGTGTGAGAACCAGGAAGGACTGCCAGGGGAAAGAGTGACTCAGCAAACAATGTGACAGAGGAATCTTCAGCCAAGAGAATTAGCAGATGATCCTACCAAAGAGGGTTGTCCCCATGGGCATTTCTGTGTACAGCATTACCACTTTCTGCCAATCATAGCAAGGTCCCAACTGGTTTGGGACAGCTATCTTGATTATATAAGCAATGGGATTCTGCTTGCTTACTAATTCTAATATTCTGCCCTGACAGTCACTTCATGCCTGCAATGAGAAAATGTTTTGCTCTGACAGCACATGGTGCAGACTGAGGGGGAAATAAAGGCAGAAACTACATTCCCTCTGGCCCATTACAGGGTTAACAAGAAAAAACATTGCTTGTGCTCCTTGGAATGCTGAAAGCTGAACACTAGCCTCACTATATGCCTCTTCCTTTGAGATAGGCCTTGTACCCATAGAGGAAAGAGGACTTTCTCTTTTTTTGCATTCATAGGAAGGTAGGCTGCTTCAGAGTGTGGAGGGTGGGGGGAGGAGCAGGTTAGAGGCAAATGCTTCCATCACGCCCCACCAAAAGACAAGGCCTAGATCTGTGTAAGAGACCTGTAAGGAAGAAAAGTTATTTCTCTTGGCAATTGAGATCAGTGAAGATTATGTTCCTTAGATCTCTCAAGGTCTTTAAGTTATGTAAAAGCAGCTACACCATTTATTTGATACAAATTAGGTTGCCAGGTCTTACCCGTCTGCTGGTGTGGGGCTCCTGGCGTGGTCCTGGGGGCTTTTGGTGTGTGCGCAAATTGCATGCACAATGATGACATCACCCAGAAATGATGTCATCACACTGGGGATGCTCTAGCATTTGGCTAAAAACTCTATGGTCACTGTGTGACATGTCCAGCAAGATGCCATCATCTCCGGGTGATGTCATTGCACTAGGCACGTTGGGTGTGATGGGGCTTTTGGGGGGCAGGGCTACCCCCTCAGGCCAGCTGGCCACCGGTAGATTGGGATCCCCAAATTCAAATAACCCCCACCCCCATTGGGGGGTTGGCAACCCTAATACAAATCCACCCTTCCTGCTGCTGTGAGGCAAACCCCCTCCCATCCAATTCTCCCTCTAAGCTGTGGAGTCTTGTGAGCAAAAATTCAACTTTGTGAGCTACTGCCATTAAAGTTGTGAGTGAGCAATTTGGCTACTGCATAAATTAGTTTGCTCTGGAGCCATCCTTCCTGACCTAAGACAAAAATGTGTGAGCTAGAGGCTAAAAAACAGTGAGCTAGCTCACACTAAGTCAGCTTAGAGGGAACACTGCTCTCATCATGTGTGAAACAAATGAGAAAGGTGTGTGGCTATTTTTAAGCAAGTGTTTGCTCCTTATGCCAGTGCATTTTTCTCATCATTTGGCTAACTTCTGATATCAGAGCCGGGTTGAAAGGAAGTACCAGAGTACAGAATGATAAGGATCCAGGGCTAAGATCATGTCATTTATACACTCAATTTTTGCTTTTAATATTAACTTTTCCTTCTTCTTGCTTGAGGATCCCCAGAAATGAAAAACTCACATGTCTGTCCATGACTCTCTGAGCCCTCTGTGCAAGTGAGAGTTTTAACTGTGTATAAGGGTATGCTTTCTGCATGAAATCTGGCAGGGATGGTCCCTTGGGAAAGGGAAGCAACATTTCAGAATTGCATCCCAAATCGATGGGAGCTGGGAGTTGGAGAGAGTCAGACATGCATTGTTCCTACCATCACCTCAAGGATATGGGAGCTTTCTCTTATCAGCTACAGTTTAGGTAGGGGAATGGTACAATCTTGAGTGAAGAGTACAATCCTTTAAAATTTCATCCCAGAGTTACATGTGGGAATGTGAACTAATGAAACGATAAAGAATTCAATAGGTATAATTAAGAAATGCATACAAGCATTAATGACCAATGTTTGTGTGTGTTTAGCTTTCTCTGGATTGCACCAAGAAACTATACAAAAATGTTAAGACTTTTCAAAATGGTAGGTTGCCAGGTTCCTCCTGGCCACCGGCGGGGGATGGGGAGTAGGTTTGCCAGATGCAGGTTGGGAAACTCTTGGAGATTTGAGGGTGGAGCCTGGGGAGGACAGGGACCTCAGAGGGATACAGTGTAATAAAGTCCACCCTCCAAGGCATCCATTTTCTCCAGGGGACCTGATTAGGCCTGTGGCCCCAGGGGTGCACCAATCATTTGTCATGCCCCTCCAATCAGCACTTGGGGTTGGTGTGAAATCTGTCACAAGTCTTCTGCCAGTGAGAGCATCCCTTTTCCTCCTCCTGCCTCCCTCCTAGGCTTTGCCAAAGAGGAAGAGAGCCTGTTTCCCTCCTCCCACCTCCCTCCCAGGCTTTCCCTTTGCACTTTGCTTCCTGCACAAAGTAGTAGCTCCTGTTGTGCTCTGATGCACGGGGCACAGTCCTTTCCCCACCTTAGCTTGCTAGCTCGTGCCAGTCATGGATTCCTCTGATCAGCTGTGTTGTAGTAAATGATAAAGGGATCGTGATGAAATAACTATGAATATAGAAAAATAGAAAAAACACAATGTGAAGAAAATATGTATTACCAACAATATAATTAGAAAGCTTCAACCCAATATACAGCTGTGCTGTAGTACATAAAGGCAGAAGCTTTTTTTGGCTCTATTTTAGCCTGGATGGGGAGTGTTCAAAAGTGGTTGGAATCAGAGAGGGTGGGTGGCGGCAGCAGTCTCTGTATTCTGCCTTTCACAAGTGGACTCGTGACCATTTTAACATGTGTGCAGGTGCCCATGCAGCTCTTTTGGCCTTTGAAAACACTTGGGGAGGGGGCAAAGAGTTCTGCAGCAGTGCTGAAAACAATTTTGCCTTCTTTTTTAACTGGGCTCAGCAAAGGGGGGGGGGTCAATCTCTGTAGAGGGGAGCCTCCCCAGCTTCTCTTCTCATCTGTGTGAAGCAAAAAAGCCACCCTTCCCCTGCATGCCAGGCAGGCTGCAGATGCGAAGGAAAAGTGTGTCTGCACATACTCGTTAGGGTCGCCAACTCCATGTTGGGGGATGAAGCCTGGAGAAGGTGGGGGAGGGACATAGAGTCTGTCCTCTGAAGTAGCCATTTTCTCTAGGGGAAGTGATGTCTCTAGTCTGGTGATCACTTATAATTTTAGGAGATCTCCAGGTACCACCTGGAGGTTGGCAACTCTATTGTATTCTAGCCATTGTGCCTATAGCTATCCTTAAGTCTTCCTATAACAAGTTATGTGGAGCAAAACCAGAGCAGCGTTTTGGGCTTTTGGGGGGAGGGGGTGAGTTCAATGGAAGATGGTGTTGTGAATCAAAGGGGCCATCCATCAAAGAAAATGTACCTTCTTCTGTGATCTCTGTTAGCGAAGCCTCATTTCACACTCAGAGGAAGAAACAGACACTTCTATGGTGATACACTGTGGGGGGGGATTCCCATTTAGCATACTGCCACCCAGGAAACTGGAAGCCAGACAATATGGCGTGGGGATCTTCATGCATTTACAAGACTCTGTTCATCATGTGTAAATAAAGGAAGGGGATATTTGCTTTTAAACAAAATGGATTATCATTTAACCTTCTTTGTAGAATGATCCCTTGTAGAGACTTTGCACTACATCATAGCTCTTCTATCTATATAAAAGAAAGTCCCCTCACCGTAAAATCAACGCCAGGCCAAACCGCTGGACCTATAACTGGATTTACAGAACTTAAAATACCGTAGCGAAGCACAGGTGTCAGGCTAGTTCATAATAAATAAACAATGATGTGCTCACCACCACTGTAGCCATTCCCCCCCCCCTGTTTTTTTTTCTGGACCTGATTTTTGTAGTCTGGACATGAGCTGTAATTCCAAGGGATCCCCTGGTCACACCTGGAGGCTGGCATCCCTGCTCCATGGCAGAGCATCTGCTTTGCATGCCGAAGGTCTCGGTTTCAGTTAGGGGCATGCACTTAAAAATGCATTCATTTGTTTCCGAGATTTTAGGGTGGACATGATTTTTGTTATTTTGAATTTTGGGGAGTGATATTATTAATTTGGATTTCATTTTAGGTACTTTTTCAAGTTCTGCACTTTTGGGTCTATTATTTTTGTCACCCATCCCCCCAGAAGGGGCAGCAGAAATGGGGAGGGCGGGAGCAAGAGGAAGCACACCTCAGTAAACAGCTCTTTGGCAGTGCATGTGCCCTTTACATTTTAAAGCACTATTATTTTGTACAGGAAGACCTGGCCTCTGGAGTTCAGAGGTTAGGTCTTCCCATAGAAAACAACAGTCCTTTAAAATGTAAAAGGCACTTGTGCTGCCAAACATCTGTTTGCCAGGGGTGCTTCCTCTCTCTCCCTTTCAGTTCCTGTGCCTCCCAAAACCTGAAACACACCAGAAATTCAAGGAGATAAATTATTGTTGCTCTTGGAATTTTGAGAGCATTTTGGCATTTCAGATATCCCAAGTAGACCAGTAGAGCAGCTAATTTCGAGTTTAACTTTGGCTCAGGTTATATCCAAAGGCACACCACTTGTTTCAATCCTGGGCATCTCCACTTAAAGGGATCATGTAGGAGGCGATAAGAAAGACCTTGACCTAAGACTCTGGAGAGCCACTGTGTCAGATCCCAAGTCAGGAGAACAAACCCACGTTCCAAAGAAGTAAGATTTATTTCCAAAGCATGGTTAGTCATGAACATACAGAGATTGTTCAGAATGACGACAATACACAGGGGCAAAGTAATATAGGAACTTCAAACTTGGTTAACCCAATGGGTACATTTCCCTCGTAAGGGAGCTGATTAGAAAAGGCGCGAAGCAGCCTGAGAATCACAACAGCCAATTTCATAAACACAAGTTGAGTTCACACGGGAAATCTAATTAAGCCCAGGCAACAAGACATAACACTCCGTCATCCACCTGCAGGAGAAACTTGGCAGTTACAGAAGCATACCAGAAGAGAATAACAAGAGGGGGGAAGGGAGGACGGGCAGAAATAAGGACGGGACGTGTCCCAGAGCAATGGCAGCTAGCTGACATACTGCCCACCTGAAAATACCACTTACCCACCGTCTCCCGGGTTGGGCGGGAGACCTCCCGGTTTCCCCGGGAGACCTCCAGGTTTGTCCGGGAACTTCTTGTGGAACGCCCGAACATGATAAGGGGCCCGAATATCCCTTCTTCCACCCATTCCCGGTGCTGGGGACCGAAATCAACCCATTCCACAAGATACCACAATTTACCACGTTTGAGTCTGGAATCTAGAATGCTCCTGGCCTTTCATAATGCTCCTGGCCTTCCACCAAAATAGGAGGTGGCTGAAC
>NW_015167568.1:581465-628764 GCF_001447785.1 Gekko japonicus | reverse complement strand
AATGCGATGGGGTAGGAGGAGGCCAGGAAATAGTCTCTTGCCTCGGGATCGCTCCCCCAACGGCACCTCGGTCTTCCATGAAGTCCGATGACAAGGCAGTGGCCGGGACGGCTCCTCGGTCCTCTGCCGGGAAAAAAGGTTTCCCTTCAGCCCCGCTCATGATCGATGTCAGACTCGGGGAGAGGGGGAAAAGGTGATTCTGAACAAAATGTCAGATCCCAAGTCAGGAGAACAAACCCACGTTCCAAAGAAGTAAGATTTATTTCCAAAGCATGGTTAGTCATGAACATACAGAGATTGTTCAGAATGACGACAATACACAGGGGCAAAGTAATATAGGAACTTCAAACTTGGTTAACCCAATGGGTACATTTCCCTCGTAAGGGAGCTGATTAGAAAAGGCGCGAAGTAGCCTGAGAATCACAACAGCCAATTTCATAAACACAAGTTGAGTTCACACGGGAAATCTAATTAAGCCCAGGCAACAAGACATAACACTCCGACATCCACCTGCAGGAGAAACTTGGCAGTTACAGAAGCATACCAGAAGAGAAGAACAAGAGGGGGGAAGGGAGGACGGGCAGGAATAAGGACGGGACGTGTCCCAGAGCAATGGCAGCTAGCTGACACACTGCCGGTCTAAGTAGGCAATACTGACCCTGATAGACTAATGGTTTGATTCAGTATACGGTAGCTTCATATGCACATTGGGTGCTCTCCTTGATGCAAATTCTGGTTGATATTTTTAAGAGTTTATACGAAAATATGGATGATCTCTACTGGTTTAATCCCATCTCTAGGAAATTTGCACTGAAAAGAATTTTTTTCTGTAACCATCATTTGTTTCTCTCCTTCCATCAACAGTTGGTGAGTTAGAGGTGCTTTTAATATGTGTTCTTTAACAGTCTGACAGCAGGCATGTAGTGACAGTAGCAGTGATAAGACTAGGTGGAAAGGTTTCACTTTCTTCCCTGTGAAAACACACCTTGAAGAATTTTATTTCATTATGTACCAATAATGGGGCAGGGGGAGTGTGGATGTAAAAGAACTTCTGTTTTTCTGAAAGAAAAATACAGTAATAGCATGCCAGGAAAAAAAATCTATGAAAGAAAATTCAAAATATAACCTCTGTGATTTCTCTCTCTCTTCTCATTCCAGTGTCAAAAGTTCCACAGACAATTAGCTTCAAATGCAGAACTACATCAGCTGCCTCTTCAAAGTCAGGCCGTAAACACTTTAGTGCTCTGTTCTTTTTGTCCTTAACCTTCTTTTAAAAGGAAACTCAGACTGTAAATATAACACATTTATTATTGAGCTTCAACGCATACAAAAGTCCCTGGACTTTATTCTTTGGAACACTTCTTTCAAGCTTTTGTTTAGGACTAGGTGGAAAGAGAGAGATAGTAATTATTGAGTTAAGTTCAGGGAGTGTTTGATGGACATTTCTGTTAGATACCAAAACTGAAATCTCCAAAACACATGAACCATTAAATAAGTGGTTTTTAAAATGTGAACGGATGCTCTTTACCCAAAGATACTACATTTTTATACTGCCCTTCCTCCAAAGGTCTCAGGGCAGCATAATGGTTCTTCCTTGGGAGCTCCAGTCCTCACTACCACTCTATGAGGAAGATTAGGCTGAGAGAGATGGTGACTGGTACAAAATCACCAGCAAGTTTCATGACACAGTGGGACTGAACCTGGGTCTCCCACAGTATAAGCTGATGTCTCTACATTACAATGGTGCTTATTACAGGCTATAGTAAAAGAATCAGTTGCAGAGGACATAGGAAGTAGTTCAATTTCTTTTTAAAAAATCAAGGTCTCAATCATTGGAAAGCACAGGATAAAGCATAGGATTAGCCTATGTAGGCTCTGTAACTCTGGGAACAAATTTTCATGGGGCCAGAAATGGCTGATGGGAAGAGGGAAAAACCCAGATGATTGGCAATCCTTGCATAATCCTCGCACAGTGCGTGTTTTGGATCCAATCCACTACCTTGTAATCCTATATTGACTTAAAAGTAAAATTGACTGATTCCAGTGGAACTGAAAAAGATAACAAATATTCAAATAGTCTTCATGTTTATACTATTTGTCATCTGTTGGGTAAATGTGGCCAAACATGATGTTATGTCTGCCACGAGTCAGGCCAGAATTTCCTCACCCATTATATAGACAGACATGACACTGCAGAACTAATGTTCTCAAACACTCAGTGGTCTGATTTGTCTTCAGAGTGTGGTCCATGGGGAGAGACATTTCACCCTCCCCACCATTTCCTCAAGCCAAAACAGCTGCCAGAGACCTTATTTGCTCCGCTGCTGGGGCTCCACGCACGGCTAATAAGCCTCAGTAGCCATTTTGGCTCAGGAAAACAGAGCAGGAGGAAGGCTGAAGCTCCTCCTCCACCCTGCTTTAGTCTTTCCTGATTACAGTAGCCATGATACACAAACATCTGGAATGCCATAGCAGGTTCTTACTGTACATCATGACAAAGTTTGCATATTTGAACCAAAGAATTTGGTAGACAAGGATGTATTTTCCAGATAACAGCCAGCTAATGTCTAATTGGTCTAAAAATTTTTTTTGCACTTGTGGGAATCCTGAGAGCAATATAAAAAGTCAATAACAAATTCACATATCTCCTTTGCAGCAAGTTCTGAGAAACTGTCACATATGAAGTTTGCAATATTTCAGGCTGAGGACAGACTGGCAGTATGAAGCACAAGGGAGGCGGGGCAAAAAAGACCCAGACCAAATTGTGCCGGGGATTCCCAGTCGCACTGCACCTACTGATGCGGGAGCATACCGGGGATTAGGGGCAAGGGAGCGTTCACACTGTTGATCTGCCCCTGGCGGAGGCGCGGCTGTAAGCGGCTTTTTTCACTCCAGCAACATGCACATAGGCGCAGCATTGCAGCAATGCGGCTTGTTTGCAACTTTTAGCATGCACACTTCCAGAAAGCAGGATCAACGCGCTCTCCAGGGTTTGCTACCATTGTCACCTGGTACTTTTAAAACTCGGTAGGGAATCATCATAGGACGGGTTTAATACGGCTGGGGAACGCCTGACAGCTGTGGCTGTGTGAACCGGCCCCTTGAATCCACTTGTGAAACGAGCCTATATCGGGCCAAACTGCCAGTCTGAACTGAGCCTCAGTGTGTACATGACAATGCATGATGATGGGGCAGGAGTCTCTTCCAAAAAGACTTTAGAGAGGTAGCCATGTTAGTCTGTTATAGCAAAATAAAACAAAATTCCAGTGGCACCATAAAGATTAACAACATGTATTTCAATATGAACGTTCGTGAGTCATGGCTCACTATCTCAGATAGATAGGTAATATATATCTGAAGAAGTGAGCTGTGACTTACGAATGGTGGTGGCTCTTCTCTAGAACATTCCACACACCCCAAAATCAGTTTGCTCTCTGATCTGTCATTCAGAGGGTCTCCCTATCCACTGACTGCTTTGCCTGAGTCCTGCCTCCAACATCCCTCTCCGCCCCATAGCCAGTCAGAACACAGAGGTTATTTGCATATGCAGCCTCATTGGCCTTTGCCTCGGAACACAGAGGTTGTTTGCATATGCAACTTGATTAGCTTTTGAAATAAATGCTGTTAGTCCTTAAGGTGCCACTGGAATTTTGCTTTATTCTCCTTCAAAAAGCCATATATATGAACATGTCCTATTTTATCTGATGTCATACAGTTTTTAAAAGTGCAAAGCTCTGAGAATACCCTACTTAGGAAAACTCAATACATCTCAATGTCTACGGTCACACACTCTAAATAATCCACTTTCAATCCACTTTCAGTGCAGTTGTGTGAACTGCCAAAATCCAGCTGGAAAGTGGATTGAAAATGGATTATTTAGTGTGTGTGACAGCAGCCAATATAAATTAAAACAACATGTATCTCGGCGTTTTGAATTATAGACACAAGGACATGGAGATGGTTCACTCCAAGGTGTAGGAGAAGGAAGATGCCCCTTTTAAGGAAAACATTTTAATTTTGTTGTGCTGATAAAAGCCAAGAAACTGGGTCAGCAACATGTCATGCTTAATAGTATCAAATGCTGCCAAGATAATTAAAAAGCAATAGGTCAGTCACACTGCAACAATCTGATAACTTTAAAAACTAATTAATAATTCAAAACTGGATTTTAGGGATTTTTTTTTGCTGTGAGATTATCAGGCAGATATGATCTAACACTGTCCCCAAGGTCTTAGCCAGGCACAGAAGGAGAACACTGAAGGTGATGATTTAAGTGATTAGGCGGTAATGGTAATTTGCTTATGATAAATGAACAATAATGGCACAAATCAAGGCAGATAAAACAAAATTCTAAACAAGACATAGACTCACTTGTCTTCTGTAACTTGATTAAAACCTTGAAGGTGTTTTACAAATTCATTACACACTGAAAGAAGGAAGGTGTAGACTTTAATCCTGTAAAGATTTATGACTGCTTTTAACCTTACATGTGTTGGGATTTTAAAGGATGCAATGTTTTGTATGTGTGGAAATTTCTGAAGCATTTCAGACTTTTGGCTGTTTTAAATTTGCATTATCATGAATGGGCCTATTGCCATGTTTTTCCCCCCTCCTCCGCTAACCTGATGGGTGATCAGGGATCATCATGTAAAGCCCATCAGGGAGTCAGGACAGACAAACAGACAGACATGAAACAGTATGGGTTTTTTGAATCTGGGCAGAGGCAGAGGCTGAAAGCTGGGAATTTTAAGTTGGTGCTAGTTAAAACTGGAGCGCTGTCTTTGGGATTGCAGCAGCTTCTCCCTGGGCATCTGATGCAGTGCCAGCAGTCGTGCTGCCCATTTTAGGAACTTGAGCTCCCGTCTCTGGCCACAGCTCCTGCCAGCCTAGCACTTTGAAAGCAAGAAATCGCAAGTAGATAAATAGGTACCACTTTGGTGGGAAGGTAATAGCGTTCCGTGCACCTCGGCGTTTAGTGATGCCGGCCACATAACCACGGAAATGTCTTCGGATAGCGCTGGCTCTTTGGCTTGGAAACCGAGATGAGCACCGCAACCCTAGAGTCGGACTTGACTGGCTTTCGAGCAAGGGAAACCTTTCTTCCTAAATGCTCTGCATATATGCTTTGTCAATCAACAAAGACTACAGGATAACATAAATCTCTAGCAGGGCCAGTGCCATGTTTTGATGAGGCCTGGGCAAAGAGTGCTCAGGGGCTCCCTTCTCCTCCTATGCCCACCACCAGGACCCCTGCCTAGGGCTGCCAGCTCTGGGTTGGGAAATACCTGGCAATTTAGGGGGTGGAGCCTGAGGAAGGCAGGGTTTGGGGAGGGGAGGGTCTTCAATGGAATATGAAGCCATAGAGTCCACCTTCCAAAGCAGCCATTTGCTCCAGGTGAACTCATCTCTGTCACCTGGAGATCAGTTGTAATCCCAGGAGATGCCCGGCTGCCACCTGGAGGTTGGCATCCCTGCCCCTGCCCCCACCATACCCCCCCACTCACATGTGTCTCCTTCACCTGCCTGCTCATGACCACTTCCACAGACACCTGCATGCCCTTTCCTGAGTGGCACTATGAGGTATGTGTGCTGGGAGTGTCACTGCTGTGATGGTCACTATCTGCAAACTCTTCCCTGGGAGTGGCGGGCAGCCCAGGTAGCTGGAAACAGAGGAGGTATGTGGGCAAGCAAGTCGGCAAAGGAAGTGAACACAGGCAGGTGGTGGAGGAGGTTTGTGGGCAGGGACTGGTGGTAGTGGGCCCTACCTGAAGCCCTGGGCCTTGGCAGATGCCCCACCTCAAGGTATGCTGATGCTGGCCCCGATCTCTAGTGTTCTCTTTCATCCAAAGGAAACAAAACTCTGGCGAGTCCTTTGTTAGCGCGATCTAACAGCTAAGGCAAGTGTAATGTGTGTAACAATATTGAGCCCTGCAAAACTGGGGAGGGAGGGGGATCAAGAGAGTGTAAGATGAACCCCTGTGACTGTACATATACTTGGGAAACATTGATGCAATGTGCTACCATTATATGTGACATAGTGATTAAAAAAAACATGGAGCAGAAAGAAAGGGAAATAAATGTAGGAACTCATTAGCATAATAGGCAACACCCAACAGCAGAAACTCATTAGCATATTAAGCCACACCTCATTAGTACATTAGGCCGCACCCCCATGTTACCAGAAGTGTGGTTATCCAGCCACACCCACCTTTTGCTTGTTATTCTGTTTGCCTTGTTGGTTGTCAAAACCCAGGGCTTTTTTTGTAGCAGGAACTTCTTTGCATGTTAGGCCACACACCACTAATGTAGCCAGTCCTAATGAGTTTCTGCTGTTGGGTGTGGCCTATTATGCTAATGAGTTCCTGCTGGGCGTGGCCAACTCGGGAGCCAGCCGGAACTCCTGTGCGTTCCTGCCCCAAAATAGCCCTGCTTATTGTCCTCTAGAAGCATGAGCGGGGTACAAATTGAAAGTATAAATAAATAAATAAATATAGTATCAGCATAGGAAAAGGGAAGGCTTTCACGACAGGAGAAATGAAAGCACACAACACAGTGCACCCCACGTCAAGCTCTTTAATATCCCATTCAAGTAAGGGTGTTCAGCTCGTTCCCATGGAAATCAAGGGGTCTTCACTTAGGCTCTATTGTTCCCAAAGTTATTTCTTTTTCTTAAAAGAAGTTTAAAAACTATATTTCAAAGGCATAAAAATGCAGCACTTTAAAAATGTGTTAGATTTACTGTAAGCCCTCCTAAGAGATAACTTTCTCACTTTTGAAAATAGAGAGCAGAAAATAGATTTTTTTTGTTGTTGTTGTTCAAGTGTGTTTGCAACATGATGAAAGTCTGAAGCTCGCCTGCCTTTTAGTTTTCACCTTTCTGAACTACTGTCATGTGTCTGTAAATTGTTTGCACCATAAACATAATGTGTAAGTGAAAGGCCAAGTGTTAAGAAAAACCAAAGTCAGAGATACTATGTTGCTTTTTTCCCTTCACACATGCATAAGTGACATCAGATGGCTTTAAGTGTGCTGAGGAAAAGAAAGAATTCTTTGGAGACAAAAGCTACCACAAAGCTTAAAGTACTGCAGCTTTGATTTCTTTTTGTGATAAGAACAAAACATTCCTATTAATGACCTCGAGATGCTTCTCCAATATTCTGTCACACTCTAGTGTGTCCAGAAAACAAAGCCTAGGAATGGATATCTAGATGAGGAGGAGGATCTATAAATATAGAAACAGGCTTGAGCCTCAGTGGCTGAAGTCAGGGGTATGGAACAAGTTTAGTTTCCATTCCCATGGTGCCTCTGAACATATCGTTTTATCTCCTCCCATATCAGTGAAGGAACAACTGCTATTTTGACTTACAGGGGAAGTAAATCATTGCATCTGGTGTCATTGTTATGGTGGAACTTACCCTGTACCACTGACACCAGGAGGTCAGGCCATTGCTCATAACTCCTAGGGACAGGGACATGTGCACAGAACCTTAAGAGATGCACTGAATCCTTCCGCATAAAGCCCCGCACATGCTTGAAACCATCATTATGATGGATTTTGCTGTTTTATAGTAAGTGAAACCAAAATGTTGACACAAAAAGAAGAATGACTTAATTCTACTCTGCCAAAAGTCTGGATAGATGTGGAATACCATAGTATGGCCTGATCTCATCAGATCTCAGAAGCTAAGCAAAGTTGGTACTTGGATGGGAGACCATGAAGGAAGACTTTGCAGAGGCAGGCAGTGGCAAACCACCTCTGCTTAATCTCTTGCCTTGAAAACACCATAAGTCAGCTGCAATGTGACAGCACTTTATATATATACACACAAACGTTTGGAGCAGGTTGCACAACCTAGAATGGGTTCCACAGCCAATTCCAGGCAAGGGCAAGAAAGACCTAGCTCACTTCATGAATCTCAAGGACTTGAGGACTTAGCACACCAAGTAGGCAGTGATCTCTCCACTTGTTTGGAGGTTTTGAGGTAGTCAAGTAAAGACCTGGGGCAACCGATTTGAGATTTCTGTGTTCTGATACAGGCCATCAATATTAGCTGTTGAGGAATATACTGATGACCTTTAGCAATAGTCCTATGACAAACTGTGTTCATATTCAGCTTTGGTATAAAAGCATGTTTAACAGCTCACCAAATCTATATGATCAGTTTATTGGATCAAGACATTGAACATTTTGTCAAAATACCAAAACTATTACTATTGTCCAAATATTTATTTATTTATTTATTTTTCGTATTTATACCCCGCCCTCCTCGTGGGCTCAGGGCGGCTTACAGGGGCCAGGCAAAGCCTTGCCATGATAAAACACAATATACATATAATTCAAAAACATACAGTACATATTTTAAAAATCCTAATTTATACAAAGTGCTCAGTGTCTTCAGAGTCCAAAGATGACGGAACATACCAATACTTTGTTGCCCCTCTATGCTTATGGTCCATGGGATCATATTATGTGGCTTCCCAGTGACTTGGATTTTAATTTTGTTGTTGTTGTTCAGTCGCACAGTCGAGTCCGACTCTTTGCGACCCCATGGACCAAATCACGCCAGGCCTTCCTGTCTTCCGCTGTCCTCTGAAGTTGGCTCAATTTCATGTTCGTTGCATCTATGACACTGTCTAACCGTCTCATCCTTTGCCGTCCCCGTCTTCTTTGACCTTCGATCTTTCCCAGCATCAGGGTCTTCTCCAGTGAGTGCTCCCTTCTCATTTGGTGGCCAAAGTATTTGAGCTTCAGTTTCATTATCCGGCCTTCCAGGGAACAGTCAGGGTTGATTACTTTTAGGATTTAAAAAAATAATAATTTTAGGAACTATTAATAAAGAAATCCAACAAAATACAGGAGCACAGATGTATTTTGCCGGTACTGTAAACAAACCATTGACCTGGTGCTCCAACATGTCCTGCACTGCACCCAATTTGCTGCTGCTAGACCACCCACCATAAGAATTAAATGAGAAATTTTGAGGGCTGTTGAGCACTGTACATTGCCACCGTTGATAAGCACACAGAGTTATTTAGAACAGGTGTTTCTGTAATTGTGATACATTGGGAAAGTGGAAAGCATTCCATGGTTATTAAGTCTCTTACACTTTCGTCTCTGAACTGCAGTGTCCTGATGATAGCACACGGGCTGCAAGGCACTTTGGACATTGGCAGATACAGCATTGGCACAGACGGAAGGCTCAGTAGGCTTTGGAGCAAAGATGGTCTCCATTATACAAAGGAGAGGGCATTTAATATTTGATTGATTGCCATTACTATTGGCTGCCTCATCTTGTGGACTACAAGATGTTGGTGGAATATTTTTTCTGAAAATCTCTAAAGTTTGATGGTGGGAAGAAAGAAAAAAAATGCTTTTGTTGGTTTTAGGATTTTTTTTTAAAAAAACTATACTTTACCTGTTTGTTCATCCCATCCAATGCCTTCTTGTGGGATTTTTTAAAAATTAAGCTTCATTTCAGGAATTGTGTGACTTCATTCTAGCTATGCATGGTGTTGAAACACTCTGATCTTTCCACATTTGAATTTTATGTTCCTGTAATTTATATTACCAGAGCACATGTAAGTGATATGTTGGTGGCTCTCTGGAAAGCATGCAAAAGGGCTTTAAGTAGGGATTTACAACAAACATTTAACATGTGGCTTGCCAAATAAAATGTGGCTGTAAAGGCTGTTTGCTTGTTTTAGTTCCTCATTCTTTTTTTAAAAAGGTAAAGTTAATATTCAAACCACTTACAATAAAGGAAATGATAAGATTGGAGTTCAAACCAAAATATTAGACTTTCTCCTGTATTGGAGAAAGTGACTCATAGGGCAATCCTAGCCAGAGCCTATTAGAAGGCTTAGAAGGGTACAATTCTGTTTAGGATTGCAGTGATAGTCACTTCTGATAATTCCTACCTGTCACTGGAATGTGGGAGAGTGTCTGGTGTGATATTTGAGATCCATGGATAGATCCAGATAACCAGTGTTTCCACAGTGCTATAGAATCTGTGTAGAAGTACGTTATGTAAATATTTTAAATATTTAATCCCAGAGTTGGAAGGGACCACCAGAGTCATCAAGTTCAACCCTCTGCAAATGCAGGAACTACCACAATATCTTCGACAAATAGGTATCCAACTGATACTTTAAAAACTTCCAGCAACGAAGAATTTACCACCTAATGAGAGAGACTGTTCCAGTGTCAGAACAAAGCTTGAGTTCAGTGGCACCCTAAAGACTAACAAGGTTTTATTCAAGGTATGAGCTTTCGTGTGCATGCACACTTCCTCAGATAATGAAAGTGTGCATGCACATGAAAGCTCATACCTTGAATAAAATTTTGTTGGTCTTAAAGGTGCCACTGGACTCAAACTTTGTTCTACTGCTTCAGACCAACATGGCTGCCCACCTGGATCTATGTTCTAGTGTCAGTGTCAAACACACCTCAGCATCAGGAAATTCTTTCTGAAATGTAGATGGAACCCCTTTGCTGTGGTTTATATCCATTAGTCCAAGTTCTGTCATCCAGTATGACTGAAAACATATCCGCCCATCCTCCACATGACATCCCTTTAGGTATTGGAAGGTTGCAAGCGTCTCTTCTCCAGAGTAGAGATTCCCAACTTCTTCAACCTCTCTTCATAGAACAAGGTCACTAGCTTCATTGCCTTACACTGGAGTTGTTCCAGTTTATCAACATCCTCCTTAAACTGTGATGCCCAAAACTGAACACAATACTCCAGATGAGGATTAGCCAAGGCAAGTGTACAGTGGCACCAGTATCTCATGTGACCTCGACACTACACTTGTGCTAATGCAGCCTAAAATTGCATTATTCTTTTCTAATGCTGCATCACACTGCTGGCTTATAGTAAACGTATGGTCCACTGGAACCCCCAAATATTTTTCATAGATTCTATAGATTTCATAGATTACCCAGCTAGGTTTCACCCATCCAATATTTATATAACTGATTTTTATTACCCAAGTGCAACCTTTTACATTTGCCCTTATTACACTTTATTTGCCTTAGCCCAATTGGTCCATCTGTATCCTATTTCTATCCTGCAAGGTTTTAACTGCACCCACCCAGTTTAGTACCATCTGCTGACTTGATAAGCACATTTTGAACTCCCTCATCTAAGTAATTTATAAAGATGTTAAATAACACTGGGCTCAAAACAAAAACTTGAGGCTCCCCACTTGTCACTCCCCTTCAAATTGAGAAGGGGACACAAACTATCATCCTTTGGGTATGATCTACCAAAATAGGCCTTAACCCACCTAACAGTAATGCGTCTTGTCCATATCTCACCAACGTCTCAACAAGAACGTCATGGGGCACCATATCAAAAGCTTTACTACAAATCCAAATAGACCACATCCACAGCATCCCCCTGATCTAGCAAACCGGTAATTCTATCAAAAAAGAGATCAAATTGATCTGACATAGGGTTACCAATTCCAGGTTGGGAAATTCCGGGAGATTTGAGGGTGGAAGGCAGGGCTTGGGGAAGGGCAGGTCCTCACGGGGGTATAATGCTATAGAGACTACACTCCAAAGCATTCATTTTCTCCAGGAGAACTGATCTTTGTAATCTCCAGGCTCCACCTGGAAGTTGGCAAGCCTAATTATGACATAACTGATTCATAAGAACATAAGAGCATAAGAGATGCCAATGTTGGATCAGGCCAAAGGCCCATCCAGTCCAACACTGTATCACACAGTGGCCAGAAATACCAGTGCCATCAGGAGGTCCACCAGTGGGGCCAGGACATTAGAAGCCCTCCCACTGTTGACCCCCCCAAGCACCAAGATGACAGAGCATCACTTGCCCCAGAGCCCCTATCTATACCTTGTGGCTAATAGCCACTGATGGACCTCTGCTCCATATGCTTATCTAATTCCCTTTTGAAGCCGTCCATGCTTGTAGCCGCCACCACTTCCTGTGGCAGTGAATTCCAAGTGTTAATCACTCTTTGGGTGAAGAAGTACTTCCTTTTATCCGTTCTAACCCGACCGCTCAGCAATTTCATGGAATGCCCACGAGTTCTTGTATTGTGAGAAAGGGAGAAAAATACCTCTTTCTCTACCTGCTCTTTCCCATGCATAATCTTATAAACCTCAATCATGTCACCCCTCAGTCGTCATTTCTCCAAGCTAAAGAGCCCTAAGCGCCTTAACCTTTCCTCATAGGGAAAGTGTCCCAACCCTTTTATCATTCGAGTTGCCCTTTTCTGCACTTTTCCCAAAGCTATAATATCCTTTTTAAGGTGTGGTGACCAGAATTGCACACAGTATTCCAGATGAGGTCGCACCATTGATTTATATAGCGGCATTATGATATTGGCTGATCTGTTTACAATACCCTTCCTAATAATCCCCAGCATAGCATTGGCCTTCTTTATTGCAGTCACACACTGTCTCGACATTTTTAAAAAAACTGTGGTAAGATTTAACAATTACACAATGACTCTCCAAATGTTCACAAACAGAACCCTTAATACTCTTTTCTAAAATCTTTCCTGGAATCAGTGTCAAACTAAGTGGCTGATAGTTTCCTGGATCATTTCCTTTCCTTTCTTAAAATAGGTACAATATCAGCACTTTCCCAATCCCTGGAACCTCTCCATCCTCCAAGATTTTTCAAAACTTAAAGAGAGACATTCCAAGATGACATTGGTGAATTCCTTCAACACTGTAGGATCCAATTAATCAGGTACTGAGGACTTGTATGTATTTAAAGCATCCAGGCATCTCCAGACCATCTCCCTACTTATTCTACATCAAAATCTCTCTATTTAATTATCCCCACCCTCCCCTCCCTGTTGTATACTAGACTTGTGAAGGTCCCTGACAAGGTTCTGTGATAATCATAGTTCCCAGAAAATAAATTGTACAGATTGCGTGAAAGCGTGTTGACCAAAGGCCCTGATTTTGTGATGAACTATTGTCACTCAGTCCCGCAATGTGGCCACCAAATGCAATCAAGTAACAGCCTTATGTGATGGTAAAACTCTAGCCTTTTTATGATTTATTGTGTTTTGATTTTAACATAGATTCTTTTGAAAATTCTGTTTTACAAATGCATACACAAATATGTTAATGGAGAGTCTGCCTTTCAATTGTTATCTTATAAGCATATACTCCTATCCTTCACTGAGTGCGTTTGACAAAATAAGGATGCCTGCCTGACTTAATTGTTTGTCATCTCAGTGAGCGTTTGGCTATAATCACACTGTTCTCTTTTCTGCACAGGAGAGTACTGACACAAAGGCTCAATTCTTTCAGACCTGCATTAGAAACATCATTACATCTTGTCTCTCAAAATTGCAACTTTGTTCCAAAGAGGGAGATCAGGTCAACTTGGAGGTCGTTTCTCCAGCCACTGGTAATGCTAACAATGGGCTGGCAGGGGATTAGAAAGAAACGATCATTCAATAAAGTCAAAAGGATTTTTGTCTCCCCAAAGCACGGGGAGAAATGAGTTTATAGATAACTACCGCTTGCCCTATGGACAAAACCCTTAAACTTCCACTAAGGCAGCGCATGCTGTGTTCCTAAAAGTCTCTCGTAATGCTGGACTCCATCCAGCTTTAGAAAGTAACTGGGATCCCTGCTGTCCGGCTCTCTAGCAAGACATTAAGTGATATTTTGTAAAATCATATGACATCAGGGGCTGTTTTTCAGAGATAATTTTACTATTTGCCAGTTGCTTACAGCATTGTGCTCTTTCACAGGCCTCCGATTCTATCATTTTCGACTGTTCGTTTAATTGTCCTGTCTAAGTAGATCATTTGCAACTCGGAGGGAAACCACTTTCAGCTTCTAATCTTGCCACTGGCTTCTGCTTCACATGCTCCAGAGCAATTGGGAATGATACCCATTTTCTGTTTCTTTTCTAAAATCAAGGTAATTTGTTTATGTGCAAAGCAGGCTTAGACCACAAATTGAACAAGTTTATCTTTTTTAGTTTTTTTAAAAGAAATTTTTGTTGAGCAATTTATTGTAACAAATTGAATGTGGTGAATGGGCTTATATTTTAAGTCTCTGAAAGCAATTTTTAAGATCACTTAACCAAGCAACCCTATCATGATGCTAGAACAAATACATACAAAAAGTTCAGGGGTAACCTTTCTCTGATTACTTTTTATGTCTTTGGTTTAACAATTACCTTTTCTTTCAAGAATATTAAATGATTGTGTTCTAAGTCTCCAGTTATCTCTGCTGAGAAATTATATTGTAATGACTTGTTCAGTGGCCGATTTCCAATATTAATTATTAATTTGATTTTTTGGAAGTAATTCTATACCATGATCCCACCAAAGTCAAGCGATTTTGAGTGCTGCTGATTCCAGAGGACCAAAACATAAACATGCACTTAACTCTGTTTAAGTCATTCACTGCATCCTCTCTTGTACATATGTCCTCTCTTGTACATATATTTCCCCTCCCATTGACCTGCCCATGGACGTGCAAACATTCTCATGAGCAATGCTGTACACAGGGGACAGACCGGCGTGTCTCTTAAATGGGTCCATTTGTTTATTTTTCACATTTTTACATAATAAATACTTGTTAAAGAGATGCTATATCATACTCACTAACCTATATGCATCACATATATGGCAGAAATATTTATAAGAAATTGGAGGTGGGGGGTTGTCAGCTATGCTGCCATAGTGAGGGAGGGGGAAGGATGAACATCTTACTGTCCAGGAATGTTAGCTTTCTCTTCGCTAGCTTTCTCTTCGCTCGCTGGCCCTTATTTGGTTTCCTGACCTTGATGCTTCACGCTCTCTCCTTCCCCAGGAACCTGTAGTTGTTTCTTTGCAAACGTAAGGCTAGCACCTCTGATTGGCCTAACTCTGTCAGAAGACCTTGCTTTGAACGTAGTATATCTTTCCCCTTCCTGCCTGGTGAGTTAGCTTTTGCACAGGATGTATGTACAGATGATCTGCTACTACTGAACTCAATAAACTTGATCCTTCTAAGGAACGTTGTTGAGCCTGAGCGCTGTGGGACTCTGACAGGGGTCAATAAAGAAAATATTTCCATGAATGCCACCCCTAACAACCTTAACCTTCATTTGTTTTATTATAAAGACTTGGCGACTTTGCATTTGTAAATTGTAGACTGAGTTGTAGATGTCTCTTACTGTTGTATTTTTTTAATTCCCCATTTAATAAGCTGCCTAAATTTAAGCTTGCTTTATGAGCTTGACTCAAGTCTGAGTTACTTAAATGACTTGGTTAGATAAAATCCTGTTTGTGTTGCATGATTTGTTAACTCAGTCTCATATTGTAGTTTCAGCTGTCTGATTGGAGAGCATCAATGTTCATCTTAAGCAATCAGTCAAAGCAACAACAGGGTTGAAATCAGGGTTGAATTTGGGTCAGAGCAACCAGTATTTTCAGTTGCTGAAATGAATTGATTATGAAAGCAGAATAAAAAAGTGTAACACAAAAGCTGATTTTAAAAATAAAGCCATCTATTAAGAAGTTTACCATAAGAGTTCATTTTTCCTTGAAAGTTTTTCCTTTTAGAGGCAGGGGAAAGCGAGATTGTGTGACAGAGTATATCTGTAGGAATGAAACGGAGAGCAAAAGTGAAGGATGTTGTATAATTCAGATGCCTCAGCAAGCGCACTTGGTAATTTCATACATAATACTGAGCATCCAATCGGAAATCCCTTCTCCAGTTGCTTTGAGCCCTGATAGGGAAGGAATGTTATGTCTATCACTCCACCCCTCACTTAAAGCAGCCTGCAGGACACTTTCAATCAGGAACCAGTAGGGAGGAAGAGTATTACCCCTCTTCCATTACTGCCCATGCTTTTGTAGCTGAGTTATATGTCTAGGAATTCAAACATGGGTTACCAGAAGCAGGCCCTAAATTTAGGTGAGTTTGGAACCCCTTTTTTTCTAGCCAGTAGTTATCTATACATTCTCACTTTTACTTAAAGGGTTTTGTGAATAGGAGTTGCCTTCACTTTTGGCAAATACCGTGAAAAGCAAGAGTAATTTACTAAATAAATATGTTCACTTTTTATCAGTTTTCTTTTTTGCTCCTTTTATTATTTTTTATTTTTTAAATTTAATATACATTTATTTGGTTTTTCTCCTTTTAAAGACCCTTCCCTCCTTAAAATCTGGGGAAGGGGCATAGTTCAGTAGTGCTTTGTGTGCAGAAGGCCCCAGCTTTAATTCTCAGCATATCTAGTCAAAAGGACCACGTAATAGATGATGAGCAAGACCTCTCTACCAGAGTTCCTGAAGCAGCCCCGTAACTGGAAAATTTTCTGTGGGGTTGCAAAGACCAGGAGTGGGGCTGCAAAGAGTGGGAACTAAAGCAGATTACTATTAATTAGATTAGTGGCTAATCTAATCAATGGTAATTTAATAGAGAATGAAGTGGGAAGGAGGGTGATGACCTTCCATCTACACCTTTCTTCCCAGTCCCTGGGAGCCTGGGGCGACTGATGACAGAACAAAAGCTGGTTGGCTGGGAGGGGGAGGAAGTGTGGGGCGCATGGCACTGCTGCCACACTGCCCTTCTCCCCTGCTACCAGTCTGCCCCCGCAGCCAGGAGTGAGGTCACAGCCATAAGGCTGCACAATTTGCTGAGTGGAATGGCCTGCCCTGATGCCTCACTGTACCAGCCCAGCCACCCCAGGTCATGTGACCCAGCTGCTGGCATCATGTTACCCAGCATCATGTTACCCAGCGTCATGTGACCCAGGCTGGCTGGGCTGGTGCAGGCATAGTGAGGTGCCAGCGTAGGCCATTCCACTCAGCAAAGTGTGCAGCCTGTGGTCTGCTGGCTGCGGGCTCGTTGCTGGCTGCAGGGGCTGACTGGTGGTGGTAAGGAGGAGGGCAGCATGGCAGGGCCATGTGCCCCACACTTCCTCCCCCTCCCTGCCAATCAGCTTCTGTTCTGTTGTCACCAGTTGCCCCAGGTTTCCAGGGCCAGGGAGGTTGTCAGGCAAATTCGGGAGGGGGCCTGCCCTGGAGAGCTGCTTCCATCTCAGCAGACAATGCTGACCTTGAAAGACCAAAGGTCTGGCCAAGTGGAAGGCAGCTTTATGTGCTTAGTTGGTATAAAGTACTGAGACTGACACATCATTGACTGATTTCAGCTCATACTTTACTTAGTGATTTCAAGAACTTGAGATACAAGGGCAAGCCCGAGGGCTGCTTAAATGCACCCACACGAACATACTCCCACACACCCATACACCCGTGATTGGCTTATTTACATTAACCTCCATTTGATAGGTTTCCTTGAGGATCCGGATTAGCCGATAGGCTGCTCTTAGGATCCTCTGTGCCTATTGTTCTGGGAGTGAAGCTCTGGCTGTTCGGGAGACCATGTGCGCCGTGCAACCACGTTTGCGATCTCCGTCAGAACACAACACCCCTCCCTCCATAGTCTGGACCCTTCTCTAGCCGACGTAGTCTCTCAAATAGTTGGGTTTGCACCATGCTCTTGAAGAGTGGCACACCTCCAGGCTTTGCGTCGGCGTTTCTGGAGTCGGGCTTGCAGGTCTCTGAGGTGCGGCTGGGACTTTGAGCTCAGGAGGCGTGCTGCCCTGGTCCAGTGTGGGGGCCTGTGCAGAGTTGTCACCATCTTCGGCCAGGGTGCTTGTGGGAGCCGGCAGTTGAGCAGGGCCTTCCAGCTCCTCTGGGCTGGCTTCCTCGACTTCATTGTCTTCTGGTGCCTCAGGATCAGGGCTGGTGAGCTGGCAGCGCAGCTGGTCAATATGCCTCTTGACCAACTGCCTGTCTTCACAGGATACTTCATAAGAGCACGGTCCCATGACCCAGACTATTTTGGTGGGGATCTAAGCGGGGCCCCGGACGTAATTTCTAGCATACACCGGGTCCCCTGGGAAGAAGCCCCCGGTGGCCATTTGGTCCTGGTTTGCCGAGTCGTGTTCTGGAGCCCAGTCTGGGTGGAGGCAGTCTAACCGGGTGGTGAGGCACCGGCCCATGAGGCGCTTGGCTGGACAACGACCTATGGTGGTATGAGGGGTCATACACTGACCAAACAAGAAAACCACCAGTTTGTATTCCCAATCCCCACAATCCATGCGGCGGAGCACATCTTTAGTTGTCCTGACCATGCACTCCACCTGGCCATTTGTGGCTGGATGGAACGGGGCTGAGTGTACATGCCTGATGCCATAATATTGTGTGAATTCCAGGAATACAGTGGATGTGAATGCTGTTCCATTGTCAGTAACCAAAGTGTCTGGTAACTTGTGTGTGCTAAAAAATCTGCCACATTGTACAGATGGAGGCTCTGGACTATGTGGAGTCTACGAGGACTACCTCTAGCCACTTCATGTATGCATTGACCAATATAAAAAAGATTTGTCCCTGAAAAGGCCCCACAAAATCTAGGTGAAGCTGGGTCCAGGGTTTGTGTGATGATTCCCAGGGCAGGACTTGTGCCTTTGGTGGCTCTGGTTGTGACTCCTGGCATTTCTGGCACCTCTTTACTTGGTCCTCAATCTTGTTGTCGAGGCCTGGCCACCATACATAGCTCCGGGCTAGTGCCTTCATGCACACTATCCCAGAGTGGGTCTCATGTAGCGCCTCGATCACCCGTTTGCACAGGGGCGTGGGCACCACTAGCCGGCCACCCCATATTAGGCACCCTTTGTGTGACGACATTTCTTCCTTCCTAGAAACGAATGCTGTGAAATCGGGTCCCACTGAGCCAGTAGGCCACCCCTTTCCCACCCAGTCTAAGACCTGGAACAAGATGTGGTCCCGTGTGGTGTGCTGGGAGACCTCCGAGACCTGGACTGGACAGTCGGGCAGGTCCTCTATCAGAGCAATGTGGTGACCCGGGGCAGGGTCGGGGTCGCACGAGGGCAGGGGCAGACAGCTGAGGGCATTGGCATGGCCCATTGCCTTGCCGGGCCTGTGCTGGAGCACATACTGATAGCCCACAAGCGGCAGTGTGTTTGGTGCCCCAGGACCATGGGGCATGCTTGTCCAGTAGCCTATGGAGGGGTTCTGCAACTGCTGCTTTGTGAGATAAGAAAGCATGATAAAATGTAAACATCCTAGGAACACCTGTAGTTCCGATTTAGAGGACCGGACGGGCGCCTCCGTGATAGCACGGACCTTCTCGGGTGTAGGATGGATGCCCTGAGCATCCATGGCGAGCCCTAGGAACTCTACCCGTGGCATCCCTAACAGACATTTCTCCCGTTTGACTTTCAACCCCAGTTCACTGAAACGCCTAAGTACAGTCCTGAGCTGCTCAGCGAAGGAGTCCGAATCCGGTGCGGCGATCAAAACATCGTCAAAAAATGGTTGGACTCCGGGGATTCCTTAAGGAGACAATCCATGAGATTCTGGAAAATCCCTGGAGCCACACTAACCCCAACTGCAGTCATTTCACCTTAAAAGCCTCCCTGTGCGTGACTATGGTCTGGGCTTCTGCAGTGGCCGCGTCCACCAGGAGTTGCTGGTACACCTGGGTCAGGTCCAGTTTCTCAAAAATTCAGGCCCCCACCAATGAGGCCAGTACCTCGCTGACCACCGGAACCAGATATGCATGATCTTGCAATGCCTTGTTGAGCGTGCATTTGTAATCTGTGCAGATGCGGATGTCCCCGTTTTGTTTAACTGGAGTGACTATTGGGGTTTCCCATTCGGCGTGTGGCACGGGCTCTAAAACCCCTTGTGCCACCAGGCAGTCCAGCTCTGCCTTGATTTTGGGCCGTAATGCGATCGGGGGGCACCTGGCTTTCATGCGTATGGGTCTAATCACTGGGTCTAGGTCTACGGAGACCGACAGGCCGGTGTAGTGCCCAAGCATCCCATCAAACACTTCCAGAAAGTCAGTACATACCTCATTAATTAGATTAGTGGCTAATCTAATCAATGGTAATTTAATAGAGAATGAAGTGGGAAGGAGGGCGATGACCTTCCATCTATACCTTTCTTCCCAGTCCCTGGGAGCCTGGGGCGACTGATGACAGAACAAAAGCTGGTTGGCTGGGAGGGGGAGGAAGTGTGGGGCGCATGGCACTGCTGCCACACTGCCCTTCTCCCCTGCTACCAGTCTGCCCCCGCAGCCAGGAGTGAGGTCACAGCCATAAGGCTGCACAATTTGCTGAGTGGAATGGCCTGCCCTGATGCCTCACTGTACCAGCCCAGCCAGCATCATGGAAGCGGCAGGAACGGCGCTTGTGATCCTCTCTACAGCTGGCATAGGCTGAACGGGTTGTTGGGGTGCTTGCCTTGCAGTCCCCGGGCCGAGCTGGTCACCGTGCCTGGTGGACGTTCTCGTTGTCAGAACCGTTGGAATCTGGGGTGGTGATGGCCTGGGGAGCGGTGGGAGCCTGCCGATCCCGTTGGGACTTCTCGAAAGCCGTGGCTGTCTGGAGGGCCTTCTCAAGTTTGCGTTTGTCGAGGCCGACCAACTTTCATCTGAGTTTTGGCTCCCAGACCCCCCACACAAACTGGTTCATATTGGGAAACTCGCAATCAATGGCCAACTGTCTGATGTCAGGTAGAAATTCAGGAGTGGTCTCGCCGGATTTCTGGATTTGCGCAAAGAAATCCATGCTCATGGCCATGACCGAGGGCTTGGGAGCATAGTGCCCATTTAGAGCCTCAATAAGCTCATCATAGGAGGCTTCTTCCATTGTCTTTGGGGCAATGAGACTTCTGGTCAGGCGGATCGTGGCGACGCTACACGTGCTCAGGAGCCAGGATTTCTTCAGGTCTTTGTCCATGGTCCATTGGATTTTGAAGAAATGTTTCAGTTGCTCGACCCAGGATTCCCAGAGCTTGGGGATGTACTGGGTCGAAGATAGAGATCTGTCCTGGAGCGGCAGCCATGACTCGGGGTGCTGGAGCTGGATGCAGAGATGTGGAGGCCGAGGTCAGCGATTCGCCGGGTGGCACATTGCAAGGCGGAGAGTTCTGGAGCTCTTCAGAGGTCACTGTTGCGGTGCTTGGGGCTGTGGGGGAGTCAGGCTCGCTCATCGGATCCCATCCTCGTCGCCAGTATAAAGTACTAAGACTGACGCATCATTGAGTGATGTCAGCTCATACTTAGTGATTTCAAGAACTTGAGATACAAAGGCAAGCCCGAGGGCTGCTTAAATGCACCCACACAAACATACTCCCACACACCCATACACCTGTGATTGGCTTATTTACATTAACCTCCATTTGATAGGTTTCCTTGAGGATCTGGATTAGCTGGTAGGCTGCTCCTAGGATCCCCTGTGCCTATTGTTCTGGGAGCGAAGCTCTGGCTGTTCAGGAGACCATGTGCGCCGTGCAACCGAGTTTGCGATCTCCGTCGGAACACAACAGTTTGGGATTTTAGTTTCCATGTACGGAAAAGCATGGAATATCCGAAGACATTATTAGATAGTCTTTTAATTAGATATTCTTTTCTGAGCCAATGTGGTGTAGTAGTTAAGAGTGGTGGACTCTAATCTGGAGATCGGGGTTGGATTCCCACTCCTCCACATGCAGCCAGCTGGGTGACCTTGGGTCAGTCTCAGCTCTCTCAGAGCCATTCTCTCAAGAGCAGTTCTTTCAGAACTCTTTCAGCCCCACCTACCTCACAGGGTGTCTGTTGTGGGGAGAGGAAAGGAAGGAGATTGTAAGCCGCTTTGAGACTCCTTTGAGTAGTGAAGAGTGGGGTATAAAAACCAACTCTTCTTCTTTTCTGGAGGCATTTGTGCTTCTTCAGTGAAGATACTACATTTTCCTAACCACAGTATATTGTCACCAGGGAAAATGCCAGATTTCTCCCCACATACCACATCCATTACAATGAACGTTAATACGGTGTTCATTTATTGACTATTTTAACGTGATTTCACTGTATTTTATATTTATTTATATTGTTACCTGGTTGCTGTCTTCCCTGGGCCCTGTCTTGTCCTGACTCGAAAAATTATGGCTTATAAATATTTTAAATAACTAAATCTTGGTGTTCAAAAGAGTAAAATCAAAATAAAAAATGGCAACAACTAACCAGCTACTATTTTCTGACTTTTCTATGTCTGACTGGTATGTCTGACTGGTATAGTGTAGTGTAGTGTGTGTAGTGTGTAGTGGTTAAGTGCACGGACTCTAATCTGGGAGAACCGGGTTTGATTCCCCACTCCTCCACTTGCACCTGCTGGATGACCTTGGGCAAGCCATAGTTCTGGCATAGCTGTTCTTGAAAAAGAGCAGTCTCTGTCAGAGCTCTCTCAGCCCCACCTACCTCACAGGGTGTCTGTTGTGGGGATGGGAAGGGAAAGAAGTTTGTAAGCCACTCTGAGACTCCTTTGGGTAGTGAAGGGCGGGGATCCAATCTCCTCCTCCTCCTTCTTCTCCTTTTTCTTCTTCTTCTTCTTCTTCTTTGGAAGTGTAGATATCTCATTTATTACCCAATGTCTAAACATGCTGTAACCTCTGTAACTGAAAATAATCTTATCGGTTACAACATGCTAGATGTTTATTTCAAATCGCTTACCCTTTCTCTCTCATAAACTTTGTAGCTGTGTTATCTCCCTATGGATAAATGAGTGATACAGTCCTGCCCCCTTTTGCATTTGTAGTCATGTACTAGTTTAGGTCAGGAGTGAGATCCATGAGGGGTTGCAGTGGCTTGAAGTTAAGATGCTGAGCTGCAGACTGGAAGGTCTGTAGTTTGGCAGTTCGAGACCCGGGTGCCGCATGAGAGAGTGAACTCCTGTCTCTAGCCCCAGCTCCTATCAACCTAGCAGATCGAAAGCAAGAAATTGCAAGTAGATAAATAGATACCACTTCGGTGGGAAGGTAACAGCGTTCCGTGCACCTCGGCGTTTAGTCATACCAGCCACATGACCATGGAGAAGTCTTAGGACAGTGCTGGCTCTTCAGCTTGGAAACAGAGATGAGCACCGCCCTTATTAGAGTCAGATTCAACTAGCTTTTGAGCAAGGGAAACCTTTACCTTTACCTGAGACCCATGAGGACTCTTGGAGCATGTGACTTGATTCCCCCTCTGGCTCCCCTTCCCCTCCCCTTCCCTTCCGCTAGCTCTACTTATCCTACCACCTGATCACTCAGTCTTCTTGTCCTTCTTCTCCCATCCACCCCATCTTTCCTGTACCTGTTTGCCCAGTCTTCCTTCTCCTCCCTACCCTAACTTCTGCTTGCCCACTCAGTCTTCCCTCTTCCTTCTGCCTTCCCACTTGCTGTTCCATTCCCACTGGTGCTGCAAAGGGGAATGGAGAAGCAGTCAGGCAGGGGAGCCGGGCCAGGGCCAGGGCCAGCTCCCCCTCCTCACCTGCTCCAGGCATCCATTACACACCATTTTGGACTGCTACATCAACCCAAAGGGCCACTGAATGCCACAAGATATTTTATGATGATTGTTTGTGCATCATTTATACAATTGGTATCCCCAATTTTTAAACAAACCCTACCCCCCCCCCCGGCAGACTTGGAGATTTCCCTGGGGGAGGGGCCATGGTAAATAAAAACAAATGAGATTGTCCCACCTTACATCCATCTGATAGGCTAGGTTGTCGAAGGGGAGCTAGCAGGTTTTGGAGCTGAGTAGGTCTTTGAATACAGATCCCTTCCCCCCTTTGATTCTCAGGAAATAAAACCTAGATTTTATTTCTTCCATTGCTTTCTGAATTTGTGTCACATCGTCTTTAAACAGAGCGGATATCTTCAGAGAAAAAAAATAGCGTAGGGTTCAATACATGGTTAAAACCAGATGAACACAGGAGCTCATGTGCAAATATGGGACATTTGAAAGAAAAGCGTCTCTGCTCTCTGCCATGCGGGTAGCATGTTTGCTTGTGACAGCAGCTGATTATTTGTTCTCTTTCTCTGACACTGAACTAAAGAATGCATTGTGGGAAAGCCGCCACGACACATGACACAGTGCAAAGGGGGATCACAGCATGTGGTAGCATCAAGGGGCTTACTTGGCCTTGATGCACTCCTTCACAGCATGGGGCTCCAGAGATGAGTGTCTCTTCCAAATGAAGCAGTAGTGCAATTCGCACAACTCCCGGGAGAGCACACAGTGATGGGGCTTTCAAAGCCCTCATGTAAACAGGGCAGGGAGGGGAAGAAACGAGTAAAGACCCAGCACCGGGCACAAAAGGGGACAGTTCAAAAGAGGCGTCCTTTAAAAAAGGACAAATAATGTAAATAGGAATTCTCACTAACAATGAAGCCTGTTAATATATTAATCATTTTCAGAACCGAGCAGATGGAACAGAGCAGGAAGAAGGGGCTGCCTGCCAGTTTGTTTCAGTGAGAAGAAAACTGACCTGGTGCCTCATATGGGTCTATGATGCTTCTATTTGCTCCCTGAAAGACTTTTGGAATATCCTGGCTTCAACTAGTATGCTTGTATAACCCATGCAGTTTTGTAGCCATTAACAGCATACAGGGATCAGGCACACCTGCTTTTGCCAATAGGTGGTGTGGCAATTAACTCCCCCCCCCTTCTATACTTAGTTAATAAGCATGCTCAGTGCTTGTAGCCTTCCCTAAAGGAGGCTGGGTATTCCCAGCAGCCAGCAGTTCAGCCTGGCCCAGAAAGAGGCAACATCTTGGGCAGGGCCAGCTCACTCACTAGGCGAACTAGGCGATAGCCTAGAGCGGGACGGCCCTTAGGGGCACCAAACTGCATGCGGCCCCATACTCTGGGAGTTTCTTGATTATTTGTTTTTTTTTCATTCTTTCTAAAATGTATTTATTTTTGAAAATTGGTGGGCGCACGGGGGGGGCTAGGGTTGCCAAATCGGGCCGGGGGGCGGGGAATCCCCCACTTCCGGGGCCCGATTTCCGGCGCCGGGGAGTTCCCTCCTGAAGATTCATTGCTATGAAGTAATAGCAACCAACCAGGAGTGAATGAGGATTTATATGAAAACCTCCATGCTTTGTTTATATAAAGAGTTTATTTTAAATGTTAAAGTGCATTGGTTGTATTGCCTCTCTTATGTCTGTGTTTAAGTACATGTGTAGTTACAGCAGTTACATATTCTTAATAACCATAGGTGGGAGTTCCACTGTCAAAACTGACTGAACCTGCCCACTCTCCCTGCAGATATTAGGACCTTAGTGGGTTACACAAAGCTAGAGTATGAGTTTATGGAGTACATTGTGTAGTAGTGCGTTTGTGTACTTAGACTGCAGTTGGATGCTTGTTG
Organism: Gekko japonicus; assembly: GCF_001447785.1. Classification (NCBI taxonomy): domain Eukaryota; kingdom Metazoa; phylum Chordata; class Lepidosauria; order Squamata; family Gekkonidae; genus Gekko; species Gekko japonicus. Next base: position 603,568 of record NW_015167568.1, on the reverse strand, counting down.
AGTTGGATTTGTAAGATACTTGAAATTTGCTCTAGTACAAACCCTTTGCCACTCTAAATTTATTTATTTATTTATTTATTTATTGAACTTATATCCCGCCCTCCCCCGAAGGGCTCAGGGCGGCTAACAGGCAATAAATATTGCAACAATAAAACACAATTATGACAATTAAAAGATAAATATACATTTAAGAACATTTCAACTACCGAGCTGAATCCAAATATAAATCTAACTTTAAGATGCTCGCGATACCTCAAATCTAAAAACTCCAAACAAGATGGTGACGGTCCTATCCAGATGTTCCCCGAGGTCGTTCGATGTTTTCACGCATTCCTTCAGATGGTCAAAAGTTTAAAGTATTCAAGGGATCCAGTGCTTCTGGTGTTTCATTTGATTCCCAGGGCCTCTTCCGCCCCCCAAGATGGTAATATATGAGGGGGCAGTGAGCGAAGGGCGGCGGCCCCTACTTGAAAGCCTGGTGGAAGAGCTCCGTCTTACAGGTAAGAGTGGCTTAGAGAGTTCTGAGAGAGCCATGACTGGCCCAAAGTCACCCAGTAGGCTTCATGCGGAGGAGTGGGGAATCAGACCCAGCTCTCCAAATTAGAGTCCGTCGCTCTTAACCATTACACCATGCTGGAATAGGTGGTGTGGCAATTAACTCCCTTTCCCCCCTTTTATACTTAGTTAATGAGCATGCTCAGTGCTTGTAGCCTTCCCTAAAGGAGGCTGGGTATTTCCAGCAGCCAGCCGTTCTGCCTGGCCCAGAAAGAGGCAACATCTTGGGGAGAGGCCTATGTAGACTTTGCTGTGTTAAGGTCTGCCTTGAATTATTGCAGGTAAATCCTGGAGTCAACTGAGAAGAGCTGCAGCATCCCAAGTACAGCCTGGAAACCTCATATGCTGTTCCAATATCTGTGAGCTTACAACATATGGACCTACAATATATGTATTATCTATGTGCTTAGTATTTTTTCTGTTCTGTGCATCCTTGTGGATGCTGAAGATATCTGTACTCAGTAATATCCTGAAGATTCATTGCTATGAAGTAATAGCAACCAACCAGAAGTGAATGAGGATTTATATGAAAACCTCCATGCTTTGTTTATATAAAGAGTTTATTTTAAATGTTAAAGTGCATTGCTTGTATTGCCTCTCTTATGTCTGTGTTTAAGTACATGTGTAGTAACAGCAGTTACATATTCTTAATAACCATAGGTGGGAGTTCCGCTGTCAAAACCGACTGAACCTGCCCACTCTCCCTGCAGATATTAGGACCTTAGTGGGTTCTACTTGCATCAAGACCCCATCTACATTTCTGACTGTGATAGAGAGACTCATTCATCACCTCTCCCTTGTGGCTCCTGCTTATCATTACACCCTTTTGTGCACCAGATTCACATTTCCAAAATACTGTATTGCCGCTCAAAAATTAATTACTAATCTTTCATCAATTCTTTCAAATCAAAACATTTTTTTTAAAAAAACCCTTTGATTTAGATACCCATTTTGGGAAGCAAAGAACCCTTATTTCCTATCCCTTTCCTTACTATGCATTCTATCTTCCTGTGTCCCATAAACACTGTGGAGGTTGATCTTTAACTTTTTTCTTTTATGAAGAGTTGAAAGTGTCACTCTCTGATTGTCAGCACCAACTGAATCAGCTCAAGGGACTAGATCTTGATGTTATACTGTTAAGTAAAGGGAGGTAATGTACAGGTTCTTGTGTGAAACACCGGGCCATGTATCTGTTGCCCAGCTGGTCCACAAAGTCATTTCTAGCTAGGAAAGTCCTCATAGGTTGTAAAGCCTTATGTGAAACTAAGCTCACCAACTGTACTGAAGATCTACTAAAGGCCCCGTCACACAGGCCGGATATCGCGAAGGGGAGGTGTGGCTGTTTGTCCCGCAGGGAAATAACGCGCGACTGCGCGATCAGGCATCCCTTCGTGGTCCCGTGGTTAGGGGGGAGGTGCCGAAGACACTCCAAAGAAGCGGCACGGCATGGCAAACGGGGTTGTTTTTTTTAAAAAAAATCTGAAGTATGCGCATGCCTCGTTGGGTGCTTGTGTGCATCCCTGGAGACTTCAGGAAAAAAACCTTTTCGCAATGGGGCATGGGCGGGCGCCAGATGCCACCGGAAACGCGATCAGATGCCCGCCCTTGCCCCGTGGTTTCCGGAAACTAGTACCACCGAGGTACTAGTTTTTTGCTGCGCTTCTTCGGCGGGAAGCCTCGGTTGAACCACGGGAGCTCTACGCTTCCCAGATGTGGCGGTGAGATCGCGCCCGGAAAATCCGCCTATCTTCCGTGTCTGTAGCGTGGCTATTGCTCCGTGTGACCGGGGCCTAAATAGATAATAGCTACAATCAGACCAGCTGTTTGATCTGCTGTCACTGCTGTTGCCTTAAGGATTTAAAATGCAGGTTCAGAAAGCAACATCTGTCTCCCATTCCCCAGTCGATGGCACCCCATTCTCACCCATCTTTCAGCCAGACTCTTTTGACACCGGGGAAAGTGCAGTCTTTATGGATGTCAGCGTTTTCTCCCTGCACTTCCAGATGTCTGATCAACCCATTGCGCTCTCAAGCCATTTAGGAAGTCAGATCTCACACTTCCAGCTGCATGCCATTTTTAATTCAGTTGGCGATGTGTGCATAAGTGGATCTTTGCCCCAGGATTGTGAACCACCGCTTGTGTGTTTCTGTTGGCTTTGGGAGCCCCTGGGAGAGTTGTTTTTGAGTGACAGATCCCCCTCCCAGACCTCTCTCTCCTGTTTCCTGGGGTTGGAAAGCTGTGGAAATAGGCAACCGTACTCCCCATCCCACTTTCCCTCATGCAAACTGTGTTAGCAGAAAGGCTTTCTGCTTCAAAGTTGCTGTTTGATGATTGACACAATGTATTGATGATTGACACAAAAGTAAATGTACTGAAGTCAGTGGGGCTACTCTCATGTAAATCTGCACTTTCCCCATGCATTCCAAGGAAGAGAGGCAAAGCAGGGGAGACTGAGAGGGGCCACAGTACTTGGCGGAGGGATCGTGGAGTTGTCAAAATGGAGTGGTGCTTTGAATTAGCACTTCTGTGCAAGCATGAAAGATAATTTTAAAAATTGTCCAACCACTCCATTGTTATTGTACAGCAATCATCTGAACAGTCAACCATGGAGTGAGTGCGTGGTGAGGCAGGTTAAGTGTGGCATGTTTGGACAAACCTCTCTGGAACAAATAACACTGGATAAAATTGAGGCGTGGCTAGACTGCGCCAAGCTTGTTGTCTGGCCACAGCCAATGTGACACATACCTAAGAATGAGAAAGAGGTGTGCTCTATGGCGAGTCTTTGGCTTGTTTAAAATGTGTACATATATTGCACTGTGTACGGTGTCATATGAGTGTGGTTGGGTGTTAGTGAGATGACTAGGAGAAGGAGATGTCATCTGGGAGGTCCCCAGTCCAGATCTTATTTATGCTCTAAATTCACTAGGTAGCCTCAGGCAAGCCCCTCTTTCTCAGCCTCAGCTTCCCCCCAAAAATGGAGATAATTATTGTGACCTAACTTATTGGACAGTTCTAACCCAGTGAGAGGGTTGGGGGGGGGGGTACAGTGTTGCAGGATAATTTAAAAAAAAACACAGCCTTGTTTACTGACTGGAAGTTGATACAGGAAATGAAAATAGTAGCTGTAGGAATCACTGGAAATCCTATGGTAAAACCAAAGTTTCTGGTGATTCCTAGAGCTATCCTTAACACTTCTTGTATCAAATTCTGGTCTGTACATGAGGCTGTTCCTTCCTTTCTCAGTTTTTCTTCTGCTGCTGATCAGAATGGCAGCCCTAATTATTGAAGCAAAATGATATGAGTGAAGTGATTTGAATGCTGATGTAAAATGGTAAACACTGTTTTTATTATTATGATTTCTTTGTAATTCCAAGTGTGCAGTGCAAGGGGGAGATTTGTGATGGAGCAGAGAATTGGATGTTTCTTCTGGTTGTACTTTGTTTCTTTTTGATCTAAATATTTATTTGGGTCTAATATTTACTACAAAATGTAACACTGTGGTTCAAGGAGTTACCATATTTTATGGGAAAGGATGACTTTTAAGTCAGTGAGGAAGTAGAATGCCAGTTCATCTATTAAAGTACAAACTGCTTTATGTACACTGGCTAATGGGAGATGGGTCCAGAGTCCTTCCTCCCAGCACAGTTCTTTTCTCCCTCCCATCACTGAAGCATGGGACTAGTTAGTCATTATTTTTGAGACTGTGTGAATCCTTCCTCTTTGGCCTGGATCAACAAAGAGATCTTTTTGACCACTCTACCCTGTAGTACTTAAGGGAGTTTCCATTCTTTCTGTATGGGTGAGGGTTTGTAGTAGTATACAAGGGCACAATGTTCAGGGTGAATTAATTAATTAATTAAGATATTATGTCTAACTTTTCTCCCCAATGTAGACCCAAAGCAGTTTACAACATTGGCTAGCAGCATTTCTCTTTCACTGTTATGTAAATTCCTGCTTAGTTTGTGTGTGGAAGTTAGAGCTGCTCATTGTATTGTATTTAATCAGCGAATTTGGATCAATACATTATCACTTACACAAAACCAGATAAAGCAGAAGTCCTAGCACAAATCACAAGTTTGCTGCTTATAGCATCACAAAAAGCATCACAATCTCTGCAATATATATTTCTAGCTGCGCATTTCCAGAGATGCCTGAGGTTTGGGAAGTGGCATCGCCTCTGGCCTTACTACTTAGCCTTGTTACAGATAGAATGTAGTTTTCTGCACATTCATTATTTTCAACTGTCTCACAGGACTGGGAATTAAACTGATTTTATTCTTCAGTGGACAAATCTGACTTAAATATACTCCTATTTAACTGGACAGTGGAATAGATCCATACTTCCTTTTATGGTTCTTTGCCACTTTGTTTTTTCATAGGAAGAGGACAATCATGTGTTTGAAAGAAGCCTTACACAAAACTGTGTCCCAGAATTTTTCTTATCAAGAGGTAGACTCAAAAATAATTTTCCCCTCATTAGGTTTAGTCAGGGCATGCATCTTTCAATAAGAGTACTTAAACCAACATCTTCCTTTGTGATAACTGAGGTAGGATAACCCCATAAAAGGGCTTCACCTAGCAGGAAGTAAAGTACAGATAGTCTACTATATTTATTTCATGATATTAATCTTGAATAAATTAAAATTGTATTTTGTAAACTGTAAAAGAAATGCCTGCTGAGTGGCAATTATGTTTTTGCACTCATTGGCCAGACCACTGGAAAGCAGATGTAGGTTTAATTCTTACTGAACAATTGGATAAAATATGCCCTGCAGGCATTCTCTTGTTTGTCCACAAGAAGGCTAGAAATGAAATTTGGGAATCCTGGAGAGGGACCTGGAGTATCCCAGACTGGGCCAGGCCCCCACAGGTGCTCCCCATGGCTACAATTCCACTGAGCAGGGACATCTTTTTGACAGTTGATGGATGCTGGTTTGGACTAATCTTCCTTTGGACCTCACCTCTGCTTTCCAGTTGTGCAATCATTTCCAGGCTGTGGCTGAACATGAATAAAAGTAGTATCAGCAGACACACAGCTAAGGCAACATCTACAAGGGCTCTCAGTCCTCTTGCTGGAGGGCACAAAGTGATCATGCTGAGCTAATCTTGCTTAAGGGCATAAGCTAGGGTGAGGAAGAAACTTCTGCCCACAGTGTCGCACTGGAAAAAGAAATTACAGAGGTGTCTCACTCCTTATTCCAAAATCACTGACTGAGTCACAAATGTGGGACTGGACAGATCATTATTTGTGTGTGTGTGTGTGTGTGTGTGTGTTGGTTAGCAATTCCTGTATACAGGGCTTCTTGAGTATTGCCAATTTAAGCTAATTTAAAGTAAGACAAGCAGGTTATTTGAAATTAAAGGAAAAGGCCAGTTGAATGAGAATCAGATGACCAAGAGCCATGGAATTGTGTGTGTGTGTGGGGGGGACTCTAAGGAGACTGAGTAAATTTTTTTCAAACATTTTGAAAATAGGAACTCCTCATTTGTATGCCTGTTTGCAGACAAAGAAATGTGTCTGTGTGACTATTTCTGTGTGACTGTCACAGCCCAGGCATCCCTACGCCCAGGGGAAAAGGGCTGGATCATGGGCACAACCCTCAGGAGGGCAGCAGCCCAGCGGCAGGGATGAGAAAAGGGCCAGGTGGGGCAGCAACAGCAGGGGTGGCACTGCCAGAAGGGAAGCTCACTAGTACTATTTCCTTGTGGAGCAGAGGACTACTCAGGGATAAAGGCCTCCTTGGAAGGAAGAGCTTACTTGAGAGGAGTAGGAAAATAGGAACTAGGTGTGGCCAAGGGAATGAGGATAAAATGCCTCAGCTGAAGGAGGTAAGGGAACAGATGACTGAGGACTGGGAGAGGGTGAGAGGGCTGCCTGCCTTTACAGGCAGGAAGGTGTCATGTCTCTTTCCTAGGGTTGCCAAATCCTTTTAACTCACCAGCGGGGGAGGCTCCGTCCCAGCCGGGAGTTTGCTGCGACGTCACCGGAAGTGACGTCAGACGTCGCTGACGTTGGGGGCGTGGCCGAGCTCGTCGGGGGGGAAACATATGGTTTCCCCCCGACGAGCTCAGCCACGCCCCCAACGTCAGCGACGTCTGACGTCACCTCTGGTGACGCAGCTTCGGGGGCAGGGTTTCCCCCGGGCCCGGATTCCTCCGGGGCGGAACTTGGGGGCTCCGAAGCGGGGGGTTCCCCGCCCCCCGGGCACATTTGGCAAACCTCCTCTTTCCATGTCAGATGCCAGCATTCAGACCTGACCAGGGCATACAGGCCACCCCCTGGCTTAACCCTAGAAGAAGGGTACAGTGGCCAGAGCAAGAGCAGTAGGATGTGGGAGAAGAACCAGACAGGGAAAGCGGCCCTGACAGTGTAGTGTAAACAGATGGAGGTGTGGAGCTGTGAGCTGGCTAAGCCATAGGGCTCGGACTTCTGCAGTTGGCAATGTAAAGAAGTCCAGCCACTAAAATACCTGCTTCACAGTTCTTGCGTACTGTCTTCTATCTGACAGTGTGGGAAAAGATGGTTCCTCTGCAAGGGGATGCAGTCCCTGGTCCTAGGGACTTAACAGTGACACATAGACACATGCACAGAATAAAAAGATGATTTATTTTGAGTCCATCAAGGGGTTGAAGTTAATCTGTTTGCACAGGTTTTTTGTGCCTTAAAGAGGCCCACAAACAATACAAGGAGCTGTGTGTAGACTCCAGATTTTAGGGGTCTGCCCTATTATTTCTTTAGGCTAAGGCTCTTGGAATGGATCTTTCTCAGCTACCATCCTTCATGCTGCAAATTACTTTCCCCAAATTTAGCTGAACATGGGTGTGGGGGAAGGGCCATAGCAAGTGAGGCAGTAGAGCTTCTATTAGGCCCTGTGGAGAAACGCCATTTTTTGTATATGTTTAAATTGGTGTGGGCTGGATAGCAGGAGGCCATCAAACTTGGGGTAGGGCCTGGGCCTAGTCTCCTCCTCATTCCCCCCCCTCTCCAACCAGTAGTTTGAAGGCAGCTCCCTAGAGAGGACAGGAAGTCCATCAAGGCTGTGAGGAGATCTGCCCCAGAATGCTGCAGGAGGGAGAGGGACTTCCTGGGCGGGAAGGGCTGTTTGATATAGTGGAGCTTTTTTGGGGGGGAAGCCAGTTTATGAGAATTGGAGCCAGTCAGGCTGTCGGCTGGAGTCTGCAGGAGGCAGAGGCCATGTTGGGAGTTGTGTTAATCTAACTTCCTCCAGTGAAAGCAAAGTCATGTGCCTGCCCTGCAGACCATCTAGACAGGGTATGTGTAGTGAAGGGAGAGAGGGAGCGATTTATTATCCACCTTTATTTTGATTCTTCAGTTCACTGTTAATATGCCTGTATATAGTTGAGTGATTTCAAAATAAATCCTTTTACTGTTGACCCTGAGAAGTCCCTCTGTACCGCATAGTTCCCCCAGCCGCTTGGACACGCTAGGAGTGGGTTGGGGACTCCCTAAGGAGGAGAACAAGGGCAAAATGGCCAGTTGCCAACTCTCCAGGGGAGCCCCAAAGATTGCCAAGGAAGCCCCGAGGTGGGTTCCTAGCGACAGCAGAGGGAGGTTAGGAGGCTGTCCCGCCTAACCAGAGCCCAAGACAGGGACAGTGGTGGCAGCAATACCCGGGAGGCAGTGGTGAAAAACTGCCCCTTCAGGTGCCAGGTCAGGCAAAGGAGGGGTGGGCAGAGCGAGGTCTGCCAGCTGACGCGGGACCATTCCACCACAGGCCCTATACGTAACTGCAAGCATGAACAATGGTGACAAGACCACCAGGATCCACAGAAAATGCAAAATTTTACAGACCTGAGTTCTGCTGCTCGTACTTGCAACAGCACATAGAATCTAATGAGAAGTCCCTACTGCAGTGCCAACCTTAAACCTTCTTCATCACTTCTGTATCCAGGTAGGGTAGGGTAAGGAAAAGAAAGGGGGTGGAAGAGAGGGCAGTAGGAGTCAAACACATCTATGTTGGATTGGGTTTGGACTCCAAATCTGAAGGGGAGGTAGATACCTGGGATCTGGTGTTTGTACAGCAGGAAAAGTAAGCTCAACAAAGCTATTATCCAGTTTCATCTACCAAGACGGAGGTAGATGCATGACTAGTTTAACAGCAAGCCTGTCATTCAAAGCTACCCAATGAAACCAGAATCTGAAGCCAGGATGTCCAGCTTCAAATCCAGCAGGTTAATCACTGGTGTATCCTGGAACCAATATCCAAATTTACTGTTATTTTGAAGCAAAATGGGAACACTAAATAACTTTACATTCTGAGGATAGCTAAAGGTTAAACCGGACCCATTTCAGTCTGGATTAAGGTCTGGTTTGGGGTTGTGAATGGCCTTGGTTGCCTTGACTGATGACCTTCACTGGGACAGTGATGAGGGACTACATCCCTGTTGATTTCCCTGGACTCTCGATGGCTTTTTGATACTATTGACTTCTGGAGGGGATGACTGGTTTGAGAGTGGGTATGTGCTGTGCTCCAGTGATTTTATAGTTGAGTGCTCTGGGCTATAGCTCAGTTCTGTGACATTTATCCTGTGGTGTCCTGTAGGAAGCCATCTTGTTTCCCATGCTGTTCAACATCTATATGAAACTGCTGGTAGCAATCACCTGGGGATTTGGAGTGAGATACCCTTGATTAATGAATTTATCTAGAAAAAATGTATGCCACCTCTATAGAAACCTGCCCAAAGTGGTTTAGAAAAACAAAACATTAAAAGATAAATCCAGCATTAAAAACTCAGCTCCAGAAAAAACATAAAGTATAAAAACAGACTACTGACAGCTTAAAATAACAGTTTCCAGAACAAAATAGTTCCAGAACAGTTTCCAGATCAACCCCTTAATTAAAATACATAATTAAAAGCCTGGGTGAACAGAAACATTTTGGTGTGGTACCATAAGGAAGCAAAAGAACCATAAGGAAGCAACATAAGTGCCAGGTGAGTATCCAGGGGATGGATGTTCCATATGATGCTCAGCATATGTAGCTGATGCCCATCCATATGGAGATGATGCCCAGTTGCTTTGATGGAGGTCCTGAACAGGTACCTAGAGAAGGTAATGAGATGGATGACAGCAATGAACTGAAGCTCAGTGCAGAGAGGACTGATTTCCTGTTTGTCAATGAATGCAGCAGGGCTAAAGTATACTGCATGACACACAGTGTTTTTTTATTGATCTTAGCTAATATACCAGTTGTGGCTATTCCTCAAAAAGTGTGACCTGGCCACAGTGGTCTGTGTTCTGATTACATCCAGGTTAGAGTATTGCAATGTCCTCTACATGTGTATGCCTTTGACAACTTTCAAAAGAACTTCAATTGAGCCAAAATACAACTGTTAAGCTATTCTCAGGGGGCAGGATATCATATCATCCCTGTGCTGAATAATCTGCATTGGCTGGCTGCCTGTTCCTTGGCACAATTCAAAGTGTGATTCTTACCTTTAAGGCTCTAAATGGCTTGGGCCAGGAACTTGCAGGACGTCCTTCACTTGTGGTGTCTGGCCCATCAGTTAAGATCTGCCTCCTAAGCCCTGATCTCTGTGGTTGCCTGCAGTGAGGTGGGCAGGGAAAGTTGGAGGATACGTTCAGCATCAGTGCCGCCTTCTGCACTTAAGAGAATTTAAAATCACCACTTCATTCTCACCCCACCCCGGCCACACCCCAGAAATACAGCACTACACAAATAGGGTTATGCTACCATCTCATCTAGTGTAGCTTCGTTTATATCTAAGTTTTCTTTATTGTCCTTGACTCTACACATTTGTTTCTGAATGTTATTTATTTTTTTAAGAGAAAGCAGAGTTACAAGAGTCACACATAAGATCTCACTTGGTACATGATTACTATAATTTTGAGCATGTGGCTTATTTACTTGTAATATTATGTACAGTAATTCCAGCTGCCCTGTTTGGAAGGATTTTTATTCTTGACTACAACGAGCACAAGAACAAAGATTTTGATTGCAGTTTTACCATCAAAGTAATATGTTTCAATTGACTAAGCAAGCTAGTAACAATTTAGATAAAAGGATGCAATACAACAATTAATGAGCTATACACAAATTCCTCCTTGTTCCTTAACTCTTCAGAGTGTGTGGACAACATAAGTCTCTCGCTTACCGTGTTGCCACTCCAGTTGTACTTATATCAGCATCCAAATTGCTTAAATATATTGTAGCCAATCCTCCTTGGAAAATGATGTGCTGGGATAACAGTTGTTTGGATAAAAGTGTTTTGTTTATAATAAACACCTGGAGGACTCCTGTTTTGAAGTCACACTTTCTGACCTACAAGCCTCTTAGGCAATCTCAGATCCCCAGTGACTGGCCTGGATCCCTCAGTGGAGATGGAAACCATTCTGCTCAACATCCTCTGAAAGGCAGAGTAAGACTTTCCCATAAAATAAATAGTTAGGGATGCTGCAAACCTTTTAGAAACTGTACCATTTTCTTTCTTTTTTACAATTTTTGTGAGTATCTGTGTGCGCGCATGCTTTTGCAAGCCTGGAAATCATGGTGACTTCTGGCGACCTCTAGTGGGGCTAGGACGTATCAGAGAGGTGGCTTGATATTACCTGCCTCTGCATCCTGGCTATCGTATTCTGTGGAGGTCGCCCTTCCAAGTACTTGCCAGGGTCAGCCCTGCTTAGCTTCTGTGATGTGACGAGATTGGGCTTGCCTGGGCTATCCAGGTCAGGGCAGCAACTGTACATTTTTCAATAGTTTGCAATGACTCATGAGTTGAGCCCCGGATCTTCTTGGCTCACTGCCACCTGATATAAACAGCTGCCAAGCAGCTTTGTGCCTGTGTAGTAGTAGTAGTAGAAGTGGAGGTTAGTTTCCTTCTGCTTTGCAAGTGCTTTTGTACCTGTGCGGTAGGTGAAACTGATCCTCCCACAGAGTTATCAGTGCTCTGACCTGGTAATTAAATTATACGAGGGAGAGACAATAATTCTCATAAGGCAGTATAAAATGTGCAGGCATGAAATAACTTTTTAAAAAGTGTTTATTAGTGGACAAGTGATTGGTTTGCTCATTATTATTTCAATGATTGGCTGCGGAGTGGTGTGCAGAGATGATGTATCTGTGGGTAGGGAAGCTAAAACTCCAGTTGGGCTGTGTGATAATGCTCATGCATAAAAAACGTCTGATTGCACTGTACTTTGTAATTTAAATACATATAAACTAATCTGTTAAATAGGCTTGACTTACTCATAAACAGCTGAACTGCTGTCATGGACTACTCCATCTTAGCATGGGACTAGGGTTGCTAGATTCTACACTCTTGCTGGTGGGGGATGGGAGGGAGGTTTTCAGGAGGGGGGCGGGGTGATGTTGCCACACATGGCATCTCCAATGTGATGATGTCACACGGGAGAAATGTCATCACGCTGGGGATGTCATGTGGTGCCATGAGTTTTGCCAAAAATACCAGAGTGTAACCATGTAACATCTTCAGCATGATGCTGTTATTTCCATGTGACACCATCATGCTGGGGACATCACACTGGGTTGTGACAGTTGGGGGTGGGCTTTCCCCTCACTGACCAGCTGGCCAGCGGCAGGTAGGAGCCCACAAAAATGGGGGATCCCTCGCTCCCACCTGGGGTCTGGCAACCCTGGCATGGGAGGATGAGTCCTCATCAGATGAAGAGGACAACCCATCCCCAAGCCCTGCCTTGGCAGACCCTTCCCATGAGACTGGAGTCTCAGGGTCTTCCTGAAGGGGCCTCAAGCCAGCACCAATACCACTCCTCGATCCAGCAGGGCCCTCAGGCCTGGAGGCCCCAGCATGGGCCTGCCCTTGGCCAGACCCACCACAGTCTCCCAAAGCACCTCAGGAGCAGAAGAAGAAGAAGAAGAAGAGATTGGATTTATACCCCGCCCTTCACTTGGAGTCTCAGAGCGGCTTACAAACTCCTTTCCCTTCCCCTCGCCACAACAGACACCCTGTGAGGTAGGTGGGGCTGAGAGAACTCTGACACAAACTGCTCTTTTTCAAGGACAGCTCTTATCAGAACTATGGCTTGCCCAAGGTCATCCAGCCAGGTGCAAGTGGAGGAGGGGGGAATCCAACCCGGTTCTCCCAGATTAGAGTCCGCGCACTTAACCACTACACCAAACTGGTGTATTATATAAGAGGTGAAGGGTCAGGGCTGAGGCATGGGCCAGGAGCATGAATGAGTGTCTGGCAGGCTGTGTACTCCCCCCTTCTAAGGAAAAGCTAAAAATATCAATAAGCCATCATAGGATCTGGGCCCCAGTACTCCTTGTGAGTAGAGGAGCTGAGTGAGCTTGCAGGGAAGAGCTTAATGTGGGAATTATTAACACCTGTATGGAAAATCCCTGTATAAGCTGCAGGTAATGTAGGATCAATTTGTCTGCAGTCTTGCTGACTATCCCACTAGTTGCCTGACCTTCTTTGTATCCATTTTTGTTACTTGAGCCTTAGACCGCTTTTGATTCTGCTTTTGGAATATGTGACTTGGTCCTGGACTGAGACCTTGGACTGCCTTCTGACTTTGCCTTTGATTGTGTTATTGGATCCTGGACTGTGACTTTTGGACTGTTACCTAAGAGCATGTGCTGTCAGACCCTGTGGTTACAGGGACTTGCCTCCCACCTGGTGACTAGGACAAACTGCTCAATGAAACAGTGGGGCCCTTTTCATGACTGGCTGTGTGAGCTGACCCAGCAAGTGTTCGAGTGTCCCTTTAAATCATGCAGATGACTTCGATTCAAGACCCTCATATTGCTAGTGAAACTTATTCGAAAACTAGAAATCATAAACAGTGTCCATCCATCCAGCCAGCCAATCCATCCTATGCCTCATCCAAGGAGCTCAAGGTACCATGGAAACTTCACCTCAATTTTCAGGTCTGGCAATTCATCCATGAACTCTTTCCTGTGTTCCTGGAACTGTCAATCTGACCAGTAGTTACACATTATTCTACTAGATGGTGCCTGTGACACCCCCTCCCCACTGATAAGGGATTTGATTGATCTCTGTATACCCACACCAGTTGATAATGTCAATGTTTGTTGGGCTGTGTGCAACATTTATGCTTAAAAATATGCTTAAGGGAGACGTTACATAATTATATATGTCCTGATTGTATGAAGCAGCCAGCATCTATTCTACCATTTACAGACATATGTTATGTTGCTGTTGTAATGGCCACTACAGGAGTCACAGAGACCTATGTGGGGTCAAAACAGCCTCTAAAGCTTTGATGAGTCCAACGTACCCATGCAGTGCCACCTAAGGTTCCCTCAGTGCTTCTGTCTCCAGCACTGCATGTTCCATAGGAATGTCTGTGACAGGCTGCTCACCGCTTGGGTGCTGGGTGAGGGAAAGGTCCTGATGGTCATCTCAGTGCTCTGTGGCAGTGAGAACTGATGCTTAAGATCTGGATGTAAGTGAACTAAAAATAAAAATAAAAGGCTCAAGGCACATTAGTGAAAGTCAGAATGGAGTTTCAAGGAGGTTCGTTTCTTAACTTGCCCACAAAGTAAGAGTAAATTAAATTCATTAAACCTTCTAGACACTTGCATGATTCATAACCAAGTCCCCGAGTGTCACAGAATGACTGATTTTGTTTTTACAAGGCTCTGTGAGGGGAAAAAAGAGGTGTGATTTTTATTTACATGTATGGAATTAAATCATATTTTAAGTTTACTGTTTTACTTTTGGTCATAAGGTGCATGACAAGACCTTCTGAATCCTTGGCCCATATCTTACATACAATAGCTGATATTTCCTTTCTTTTTTAATGTTCTATTTTGTCCAAGTCCAAGTCCTCTTGTTCCTATACTCCTTTTTCAAAAGTTCATAAGTAAAACCCTTTGAGGGTTACAGAATCCTAGTGTGGTATTAATTCGTGAATCTAATACCCTTCAATCAAGGTGCTCCTAGCAGGAGTTGGCTGGGGGTCAGGGTCATGCAGGACACCAGTGGCACATGCATTATGGCATCACCTCTTGGGAAAACTGGAAGTGATGTGACATTTCTCTAGGAATCACTAGGAAGATCTACTCAAAAGTAAGTTCAGTTTTATTCCTAATGTATCTTGTACTTAAAATGCAGACACAAGAAGTTATTTATTTCAATTACTTATTGGTTTAAAACATCTTCTTTGGGAATTTTTACTATGGGATAGTGATCACATAAATTTATCCCATTACACTTGCAAACAACAGACATAAAACATAAACAAATTATGAAGCATGTGAAAGAAGTGCCCCATGAGTTTAATATTTGTATTCTTTATTTACTTTGGAAATAGGATTTCTGGTGGAAAAACGTCCTACTCTGCATTTTCCCCCCTCTTGGTGCATCAAAGTTGAAAATCAAATCAATACCATCTCAGTATTAGATGGTGGTGACAGCATGTGGACATCAGTGCTGTAATTAAAAAGCCATTCCGCTCACTTGGTAAAATGTAATTTTAGCTGTAGTCACTGGCTGTTTCCAAGCAATCTATTTACCCCCAAATATCCTGAGGCGTGGACTGAAGAGTGTGAAATGATCGAGTTTTAGTTATCCTCATACATAACAAATTTCAATTATAACTCAGACTGTAAAAAATGTTGTAATAATATTACACTGAAGTCCCCCTACTAACTGGCACCCATGATTGGGAAGGAGGAAGAAAAACTATCCATTATTCTTGTTATATATAAGGCTCCTTCCATGTGCTTTCATAACAAACAAATGACTTCAGCTGAATCAAAACAGCAGTTCCTGGTGTTCACTTACTTAAGCTGCTCTTTGTCATAAAATATCTCTGGATATCGGGCAAAAAGGGTTTCTTTTGTCATTATAATCCCCCAACACTAATTGGAAGGGCTTAACTGGAATTGAAGGTCAAAGAAGACGGGGACGGCAAAGGAAGAGATGGTTAGACAGTGTCATCAATGCAACGAACATGAAATTGAGCAAACTTCAGAGGACAGCGGAAGACAGGAGGGCCTGGCGGGATCTGGTCCATGGTTTTGCGAAGAGTCGGACTTGACTGTGTGACTGAACAACAAAAAACTGGAATTACTCACCTGTGTTTTGACAAAACTTGGGACCCATTTTTGGCTTTTTCAAATTTTTACTTCCCCTCTGAAAAGGTTCACTTGTGTTCTTTTATAATCAGCTGTTGTGGCTTGACACTGAAATTATTTGATAATTGCCTACCTCACTATGTTTTAATGATTCTGTCTGTCTTATGGTATTGTTCTTTTAAGCAGTAGCATAAGCTGCATTTGGGCATCCTAGGGTTGCCAGCTCTGGGTTGGGAAATACCTGGAGATTTTGGGGGTGGAGCCTGAGGAGGGCGGGTTTAGGGGAGGGGAGAGACTTCAATAGGGTATAATGCCATAGAGTCTACCTTTCAAAGCAACCATTTTCACTAGGTGAACTGATCTCTGTCACCTGGAAATAAATTGTAATCCCAGGAGATCTCCAGCCACCACCTGAAGATTGGCAATCCCAGGGCATCCATTGGCACTCAAAAAGCAGGACAGAAACCTTTTAAACAGAGTAATATTGTGAATAAATTGAACCACTATATAGCACCTGCATATTCTGGTATTTGTTTAGTTTTCACATTGCTTTCAGTCTAGTGTTTTATGAGTTGTGTGATTCTCCAGAGAGCTAGCCATGCCTTCTCAGAGCTTCTGAGGACACAGTCCCAGCCTCTGGCTTGAGGTCTGTTGCTCTCTTGATGATCCAACTGTGCTCAACTTACCATCTTACCACAAGGTCTGTTGTTGTTGTACAGTTGCACAGTTGAGTCTGACTCTTTGCGACCCCATGGACCATATCATGCCAGGCCCTCCTGTCTTCCGCTATCCTCAGGAGTTTGCTTAATTTCATGTTAGTTGCATCAATAACACTGTCTAACCATCTCATCCTTTGCCATCCCCTTCTTCTTTTACCTTCAATCTTTCCCAGCATCAGGGTGTTGTCCAGTGAGTGCCCCCTTTTCATTTGGTGGCCAAAGTATTTGAGCTTCAGTATCTGGCCTTCCATGGAACAATGGAAAAATCTACATATATCTTTTATGGGAAGAATTACACTAATTAAAATGAACATTTTACCTAGGTGGATATTTTTATTTCAAACAATTCCCATACTTCAGAATCAAAAGCTCTTTAAGGAGTTGGATCAAATGGACTGGCAGCAGCTCTCCAGGGTCTCAGGCAGACGTCTTTCGCATCACCCATCCCTTGATCTTTTCAACTGGAGGTGCTGGAGATTGAATCAGGGACTTCCTGTATGTCAAACAGATGTTCTGCCACTGAGCCACAGCTGTTCCCCATCTTACGCAGTCACAGAGGCATTTAGCAGGTGGGATTTTGCGAAGAAAAGAAGCAGTCCCAAGAAAGGCATCTTGGTGTTCTGCTGTCTCCCTGCAGGATAGCCCTGGTTTATCAGCGTCTTTTTTCTTTGGATACCTGAACTCCCTCCCCTTATTGAGCTTAACGTGATCTCATTTTTCTCTATTTCGTCCTCTTCCGTTCATCCTCTTCTCTTACTATTTTCGCTTTCTGGGACTGGGAGGGGGAGGTGTCTTCAAAATAATATTTTATTCTTCTGAAAGGCTTGTACACCAACCAGCCCTAGCAAATAAAATAATATTTCAACAGAAAAGACATGGACAAGGCATGCTTTCCTGTGGTATGAAAAAGCTTTAACACAGAAATATTTTAAGCAACATTGGCTACGAGCAGCACTTTTGAAAGTTTGGGATTTTATCTTTAAAAGATTTTATAGCAAAAACTCTAGACTTATTGCACCACTTGAGGCTTTTACTTTACCGAGTATACATGAGGGGGAAGAAGTAATACGATACCAGGATATTCTGGACAAAAAAAGTAATGAATATACCAGAAGGTCTATCATGGTGGCGCAAAATGCAACTGGAATCCAGGTACAATAAAGATAAAAACATTAGGCTTTTATGAAGACTTAACAGACATGGAAAATTTTTTGAACTCGGTGGACTCTAAGTTGATTAAAAGAACTTATGTCTTTTTACTTAATGATATGATGTATGATGAAACTGTTAAACCAAATATGATCCTGTGGGCACAGAATGTAAGCCATAATATTGAATTAGAACAATGGGTACAAATATGGAAAGAAAACATTAAGATAATGAAAGCTATTGCATTTAAAGAGAATATGTATAAGATGTTTTACAGATGGTATATAACATCTGATAGAATAGCTAAAGGGAATAGTAAGTGTTCTAACAAATGTTGGAAGTGTTTATCTAGTACAGGATCCTTTTATCATATGTGGTGGCATTGTGATGAAACTAAGAGATACTGGAGATGGATCCATGCAGTAATGCAGAAGATATTGGGATGTACAATTCCATTTATGCCTGAAGTAATGCTTCTGAGTATACTACCTAAAGACTTTGAAAAAAGCAACAGATATTTAATTATCTACTTTACTACAGCGGCAAGAATGCTATATGCCAAATACTGGAAGGCACAAGATGTACCAAAAAAGCAGGAATATATAAAGAAATTGATGGAAACAGCTGAAAGTGATAAATTGACTGTTGATAAGAGGATCCACAAACTATACATTCCAGAACACATGGAGGCACTTCTATAATTGGTATAATAGTGCAAATGATTGTAACCTAAACATGTAATCCCTAGAGCAAAGTATAGGTTAGAACATTGAGATAGCAGGTACAGATGTTGGTTTTAAGATACAAAAATGTGAGCTCATAGAAAATAATGATACGTGATATTGTATTAGATAGAGAATAAGAGGTTATTACGAACATGAAATTGAGCCAACTTCAGAGGACGGCGGAAGACAGGAAGGCCTGGCGTGATCTGGTCCATGGGGTCGCAAAGAGTCGGACTCGACTGTGCGACTGAACAACAACAAAAAAGAGGCAATTATTGGAAACATAAGCATTTGATACCCCCGTTTGTGTTATATGTGTGTATGTTCGGTTTGTCTGTTATGAAAAAACAAATAAAATTCTACCCTTTGAGGGCAGATTAAAAAAAAATAAATCTTTCCCAGCAT
This sequence comes from Gekko japonicus, assembly GCF_001447785.1. NCBI lineage: Eukaryota > Metazoa > Chordata > Lepidosauria > Squamata > Gekkonidae > Gekko > Gekko japonicus. The sequence continues at coordinate 584,947 of NW_015167568.1, read as the reverse complement.
CAGGGTGTTCTCCAGTGAGTGCCCCCTTCTCATTTGGTGGCCAAAGTAATTGGGCTTCGGCTTCAGTATCTGGCCTTCCATGGAACAGTCAGGGTTGATTTCTTTAAGGATTGACTGATTTAATCTCCTTGCAGTCCAAGGAACTCTCAAGAGTCTTCTCCAGCACCATAGTTCAAAAGAATCTATTCTTTGGCGCTCGGCTTTCCTTATGGTCCAACTCTCACAGCCATACATTACTACTGGGAATACTATTGCTTTGACCATACGGACTTTTGTTGGCAGGGTGATGTCTCTACTTTTTATTATGCTGTCTAGGTTTGCCATGGCTTTCCTCCCAAGGAGCAGGCGTCTTTTAATTTCATGGCTGCAGTCACCATCTGCAGTGATCTGGGATCCCAGGAACGTGAATTCCGTCACTGCTTCCACAACTTCTCCTTCTATTTGCCAAGGAGTGATGAGGCCGGATGCCATGATTTTAGTTTTTTTGATGTTGAGTTTCAAGCCAACTTTTGTGCTCTCCTCTTTTATTTTAAGTAAGAGGCTCTTTAGGTCCTCTTCACTTTCTGCCATTAGAGTGGTATCGTCTGCATATCTGAGGTTGTTGATCTTTTCCCCAGCAATCTTAATTCCCGCTTGTGATTCATCCAAGTGGACATTTCACACGATGTACTCTGCATATAAATTAAATAAGCAGGGTGACAATATATATTCTTGTCATACTCCTTTTCCTATGCTGACACCACCCTTATAGCTTGATAACCCCCATGTTTCTGCCCCCCCCCCCCCCATGTCCAGGCCCCCGAAGGTCTTGCCTGGCAACCCTATTAGAATTTCATTTCCTATAATCTCAGTTCTTCAGACTCCCCCTCTGAAAGCAGTTGCTCTGACCTGGGCACCTGCCCCACACTTTCCACAGTGCACACAGATGCAAAGAATTCATTTAGCTTCTCTGCCATCTCCCCATCTTCCTTTAGCAATCTTTTTATTCCTTGGTCATTCAAAGGCCCAACTGCTTCTCTGGCTAGCTTTCTGTTCCAGAGATATTTAAAGTAACACTTATTTTTTGTATTGATGCTTTTAGCAATCCACTCTACTTTTTGTTTGTGTAATTATTAACTTACACTTGTTTTGCCAGACCCTGTGCCCCCTTCTGTTCACTGCATTGGGGCACCAACCAGACTGCCCACCCTGCATGGGACAGAAGCAAGCACTTTGTTTTTTCTAGGTGGCAGGCAGACAGGGCTGCACAAATGATAAGGGGGGGGGGATAGAGGCAGAGAAACTATGATCTGCCTCCCCTCTGTATTAGAACAGTACTGCCAGCGGAGAACAGAGAGCAAATCCTTACTTGTAGTAATAGGCAGGCAGGGAGGGCTTTACAAATTGGAAGATATAACGGCAGAGGTTCATGCCTTCATATCAGAGGTTCATGCCTTTCATGCAGAGGCTCTCCCCAGTAATAAAAGCAACCATCCAAACCGGACAAGAGGTGAGAGATCACTGATGAGGAAAGAGCAGATCATTTCCATATGTGTGAGAGAAACGCTGATTCTGGATTTCAGAGCTGTACTTTCATGTAAAAAACACTAAGCAGCTACATCTTTTTCCTTGTTGCAACCCCGGTAGCTGCTTAGTAGTAGGAAAAAACAGGCAACCCCTCTTGTTTATGTGTATAGAAAGTGTGTGTCCATTTTTAAACAAAACCAGAGTGGGCAGGTTAGAACTAGACCCTATGCATACGTATGCATATGCCATCAAGTAGCAATTAGGGAAGGGCACAAACTGAACCACAAAGCAAAATTCATCATAAATTTTGCCCAGTTCATAGTTCATGAACAGAAGCTCATGACGGGTCTGCCATCATGAATTTCCACCAACTTTTAAAGCAGTTTGTGGCAGTTCGGGGTGGTTCAGGGATGAAGCAGAAAGCAGGGGTTTAAAGGGATTTCCCCATGAAAGCCACAAAAATAGCAGAGTGGCAGGGAGGTGCTCTTGCCACTCAGCTGTTTTAGGCTGTCTTGTGCAGTCGCTTTGAACTTTAAAGGGACTGCACAAGACAGCCTGAAAAACAGGTGTGCAGCAGGGAGTTGGTCTGAAGCAGCAGAACAAAGTTTGTTTGGGTATCCAGAATAAAACGTTGTTGCTCTTTATAAAGTACTGAGGCTGATGCATTGAGGAGTGATTTCAGCTCATACTTTATTAGGTTACAGGGTAACTGGAGATGCTTAGTCTGGCCCGAGGCCAGCTTATATCCCCATGTAAACCACACCCAAACACCCCCCTACACCCGTGATACGCTATTTACAGTGCACTGGAGTCCCATAGGTCCCTTTTCGGATCCTAGCCCTCCGATAGGTGTGTGCTAGGATCTGTTCAGGCTATTGTCTCTATGAGCAAAGCTAGGGCCCTTTGCATGGCCACGTGTGGACCCGACTGTGTGCACAGTCATACTCGGTACACAACAGTTTTAAAGGTGCCATTGGACTCAACTATGTATGTATGACTACGTATGACTATGAGTGATGACTATTACTCTCATAATATGACTAACTTTAATTCCAATGTTAAAGAAACCACCTCAAGTCTTTAAAACAACAAATAACTAAAATCTATCCTTCCCCACATACCCTAATCTATCCTTCCCCACACCTAATATTTGAGATCCTTTAAGTAAAGACTGGAGGCCTTCCGCATGTAAACATGCCCTCACCCTATGAGCCTCCCCTCATCGCCAGTGTCCTTTCCATAATTCATTCCTTGATGGAATGAATGATAGGATGGTTCCGAAGAGGCACATGCTGTGAAGTGCTATGAATAAATCAGCACCTGTTGGCCACTCTCGAGTTCACTTTAGCTCGCCGCTTCTTCCATTTCTCAGTTTGTCCTTCGGTTCTGCATCTCTGGTACGCACGCTAATCTCTCACTTGGCAGGGAGAAAATGTTTGGGAAGCCCGTTTTAGGATCAAGATGTGATGCTGTTGATTAAATTACAAATGACACATGACATCAATTCTTATTAGAGATGCTCAAGGCAAGCAGTGAAGTAAGCAGAATCGCATGGCCTCTGTGAAACATCCATCTTGCCCATTTCTCAAAATGTTCAACTCAGTAATTATAAGCCAACATTTCAGGCTAAGCTCAGCGGAGTTGTGCATTTAGCTGTCAATCACAGCTGTATTTTTTTGGCAATGTCTATGCGATAGTTAGGGATCATGGCTTTTTCACCCTACACCTCATACTAAACAATCACAGCCCATTTCAAGAGTTTACTGGGGAAAGAGCTGTGTAATCAATTCTCCTGCCCACCGCATCATTTCAGAATCAATAGTGGCAACCATTTACAATGTCATTGAATTCCCAGACCTTCAAAGTGCTGAGTACCCTTCGGTGCAGCTATAAATAAGTACGGATGGAGCTAAGCATCTTTAAGGACCAGGCCTTGAGCAATAATGAGAATGGCATATGTGACTAATTTATATTAT
>NW_015167568.1:550661-581424 GCF_001447785.1 Gekko japonicus | reverse complement strand
TATATATATATATATGAGACATGTGTGTTCCTAGTCTTGTGCATGGGAGTTTGTTCCATTTCTTTCATTTTTGTTAATAATTCTAAAAGGGACTGTTTTGTTATTGGGTTGATTTGTGTAGTTCTGTTTCATTATTGTTGTTTCGGTTCCATAATTCTAATTTATTATTTCTCATTGGTTTCCATGGAAGACCCACACTCCTTTTTGAGGCCTGTACTTCTATGGTTTCCCACCCAAACTGGAAAAACCTCTGGGATATTGTAGTGGTCCCCAAATACACCCACTCTGCCAAATTTCAGAGGGACAGAATAAAGTTCCACACTTGTTGAGGCAATGTAATTCCCCCAAGTTTAACATTAAAGTCTATGGGACAATTGATAAGCAAGGTTTCAAATGGTAACACAGACAGCACTGCAGCTAGTTAGCTTGAAAAACAGCAGAACAAGGAAAAAGCAGGCTGAGAAAGCAGACATTTGGTGGCACAAGAAGGTTAAGGCAGGCACCTTGAATCTGACTTGCTGGGATGGAGGGTATGGTTTGGAGAGCGGCAGGCTAGCAGGGGAGTGCAGAATGCAAGGGAAAATTTGGCACAGCAGAGTAAGCATTGGGAGGAGAGCGGAAGACAAGGTCCCACTGAACAGCCTTTAGGCCTGTAATACCTCACATATGTATGTAATCTAGTAGCTACAGCTTGCCGTCAATCAGTTTAGCCCAGAGCTTCTCTCCCCATTCCTCCTAAGGAGCACAGTGCTCTCTAAATGCCCTTAATTAGGAAAATGCCAGCTGCCTTTTAAAGACAGTCTCGTGGTCAGAAAATTTTAAGTGGGGGGTAGTGGGGGGCACATTTTGGGTGGGGTCAAACAGCAGCTGCTCACCCTTGGGTCAGGCAAGGAGGGTCAAGTGCAATGTTCCCTCTAAGCTGTGGAGTCATGTGAGCAAAAATTCTACTTTGTGAGCTACTGGCATTAAAGTTGTGAGCAAGCAATTTGGCTACTGCATAAATTAGTTTGCTCTGGAGCCATCTTTCCTGAGCTAAGACAAAAATGTGTGAGCCGGAGGCTAAAAAACTGTGAGCTAGCTCACACTAACTCAGCTTAGAGGGAACACTGGTCAAGTGGCACCCTGGGGTCAAGTAAGCAGGGCTCCTGCATCTTTCCTTGCCTCAGCCTGTGTTGTGGGGGGCTGAAACAGGCTGCTGGGGCAAGGCTGTCTCCGAGCCAGCAGGCTGGCTGGGGCTCCTCTTGTGCTTGCCCTAGCTCTGGCCACTGCCAGGTTGCTGCAGCCACGTCCCTGTTTCAAAAAGAGAGAGAGGCACTCCTCAAATAAACCCCGAGTGAGCAGTTTGCTCTGGAGGAGACAGGGCAGCAGCAGGGAGATGATGATGGGTCAGCCGGCGGATGAGAGAGGAATGCAATCTGGCCATGCCACAGGCAGGTAAGCACCATGTTTGCTGCCCCCTCCACCCTCCAATTTGGCTTGCGGCTCTTTCTTGGCAATTTGGGCAGGCTGTGCCGGTGCCGGGCTCACGCTCCTTTCCCACCCGCTCTCGCTTGCTTTGCAGGGCGGGTATCTGCCAGCCATTCTCGCCACTTTCCTCCCAATCAGCACTCCAAGGGGAGGAGGGACTGAGAGATGTTGGGGGCAGGGTAAATTGGGGACGGAGCATTGCCCCAAGGGTTCCCCCCCATGGCTTCAGTCCTGTTTAAAGTTGAAACCAATAAAGGAAAAGACTACAATAACAATCAAAAAGAAATGAAAGTAATGTCCCCCCCCCCAATATAGACTGTTTAGATCAGGAATTTGTTTTATTTTCTTATTAATTACAATAATTACAAAATACTCATTTTTCATAATTATTGCAGTTAATAACAAAATAAATGCACTAGTCTAATCATTCTAATATACACAGTCACCCAACAGACAATGTTAGCTAACATCCCTTCAAGACCCTCTGTGTCTTTCCCATTCTTTTTCACTTCCCCTGGCATTTGGAACTCCCTCCCAGAATGCCTCTAGTGATCTTTCTTAATTCAAATCCCTCTGTATTTTCATACCCCCTGGACCCTGTGCTTTAACCCTTCATCACAAATGGAAACCAAATGTTACCAGTACACCCCCCACCTCCCAAATAAAGGCTTGTAACAACCATCTGTGGGTGAAACTAGTTTTTATTAAGTGGCAGATCAACTTCACCAAACTACCCAGTCAACTTTTAAGTTTTGGTTGCAACTAAGGCAGCCCTCTGGCAACCACTCTTTGGGCAACTGCATCTTGACTCCCAACTTGACCAGTATTACTACTGGCTTTTATTTATCCTGGTTGGCACCTTAAATGCTATGCTACTCAGCATCAAGGGTGACCTCCTGCTCTGAACCCGTCCAACATGAAGGGATGTTTTAGGAACACCTTCATCATGAGGTGCTTCGGGGAGCTCACCATTTAGCCTTATCCACACTATTCCTCCCACCCCAGCCACTAGTCAGAACCTAGGCGGCCTCTCAGAAGACCATGACCTAGGAACAACATGAACCAGGTAAAAAGGACCCCCACCCAGTACTACTCTGAGGAGATCCAAAAGAAAACCAGCTAATCCCCTGTTGCTCAAAATAGGAAGCACATGGCAAATACCTGCATAAAAAGATCAGAGCCTGTGTATAAGCTTCTCCTTCAAGTTCTTCCAATTGGCTGCACATTAGCCCAGCTCAGCCTCATGCTACAACAGACATGGCTCTAGCAGAATCTTGAATGAATTTCTCTTGAATTGTATTAGTAATCAATTGTCTTCCACCACACCTCTCCTTCCCATGGTGTTTATTCCACAGTTTACATTTAGATTGTAAGGTCTTTGGGCCAAGACCTCGTGTTTTGCTTATGTTTCTCTGTAAAGTGGCACAAATAGTAATGATACTTTATAAATAAATACATAGATAATAATAATTTAAAAAATGATTGTATAATTTTTTATTATTATTATTATTACATTCAGTTTATATACCGCTCTGACCCGAAGGTCTCAGAGCGGTTTACAGGCAGGTTGCAAGTGCAATTTAATTCCCTTACCTAAGGCCACATAGTACAGGGGGTGGTCCAGGGCAGGTCTTCTTAGCTCAGCGGTCTCCTGGCGCACGGCCTGTATTAGTCCTGGCTTGGCTATGTCCATATTCGGCTCCACTGCGCCTGCGCCTCTACGTCACCGCGTTCCTCCGCGACTCTACTTCCGCCTCCACTGTCGTCGGGTCTCACCACATGCTGTTGCTTTTTCTGGCCACCAGGGATCACCGCACCGCACCGTTGTTCTGCCGCTACTGCCGCCGCCACTGATGTTCCTACCACATCCTCGCACAGAGGAGGGTGCCCCTACCCTCTAAGGGTAGGTACCCATTTATCTACTTGCTCTATTTACTTGCTTTCGAACCGCTGGGTGGGCGGAAGCTAGGACTAGGGCCGAGAGCTCACCCCGGCCGTGGTGGGTCTCGAACAGCTGTAGTAGCTGTTCGTTTGATGTTACTGCAGGTGTTTTACCTCCTGTATCACCGCAATCCATTATTGGTCTATATATTTCAGGGCCACATGGTCTGATGTTTACATTATTTTAGCTTTTAGAAATGAGGTTGTAAACCTGATCAGGCCTGCAATGTTGCCAAAACTGAAATGATTTGATGTATATGCATTTATCTAAATAGTAATGCTGCACACGAAAGTTCATACCTTGAATAAACCTTTGTTGGTCTTAAAGGTGCCACTGGACTCTAAATTTGCTCTACTGTTTTAGACCATCACGGCTGACCACCTGGATCTGCTGCTACACCCTGTTATTCCCAGTGCAATGTGAAATGACATGGTGAAATGAGAGGGCTTACATGAAAAGTTACAAGTCTATCTGCTGAGACTGAAAACTAGGTGAAAACTAGTTTATTTTGTAATGACAAAGCTTGTTGATCTCTGTTCTGGCAATATAGCCAGTCCCAACCCACCAAGTCTTAGCAGTTCCCTTTTGGTTTTAACAGGAATATAGTTTATCTGGAAGATGCAGGAATGTGTCCAGTTTCAATGGAATGAGTCTTCTTCCAATGGAACAGAAAGGAACCAGTGGACTGAAGCCATAATCCTGTAGTGACTGCTAAAATAATCTCTAGAACTCTTTTCATTTCATCGTAGTGTTTAGGCCATGCTCCATTTTTCCTTGTCACTTTTAGATCTCTGGTATCTTTTAGAACTTTCCACTCTGTTTTTAGGATATATGTTTGAATTTTATTATTGACTGTTGCCTAAATCCATTTTATCTTTTGCATACTGGATGTTTTTATTTTATAGATCTATATGTATATTTAAGGATTTATTGTGAGCCACCTGGGATGTTTTTAACAGAGAGAACAAAATACACATGTTTTATTCAAATAACTAATACATAATAGCCACAACAAGAAATGCAAGATTAGTTTTGATAGGAGCAATCTCTCTAATCTTTGGCAGGTAGGCAGTAATTAGAAATGGGAAAGGCTGCCTATAGCGTACCGGATTCAGTTCAAGGTGCTGGTTTTAACCTTTAAAGCCTTATATGGTCAGGGGCCTGCCTACTTGAGGGACCACCTTTCCCCACATGTGCCCCAGAGAGCACTGAGGTCAGGGTAGCAACACCACTTGACCCTTAGGCCAGGGCCTTCTCTGTGGCAGCCCCTCACTGGTGGAATGAGCTCCCAGAGGACATCAGGGCCCTGCTGGACCTTTTACAGTCCAGCAGGGCCTGTAAAACGGAGCTCTTCCACCAGGCTTTCGATTAGGAGCCGCCACTGATGAATGTGCCCTGGAACATCTTCTAGCTTGAAACGTAGAACATCTTCTGGCGAGAAGGACGTCAGGTTAATACCGACACACAGGCAGACACATCTCCTGGACCTCCCGGGGATGTAATCTGCGCACCAGCGTGTAGGAGGGGATGTGACAGGTTGCGACCTCCCTGGAGCCGTGGCAAAAGGCTCCTAGCCATGGGGCTTTTGAGGGGCGACCTCTTTGCCGGCATGATGCCGGAGAATTGAGGCGCTCCTCCGCCCCAATGGTCCTGCTGCTGAGTGTTTGAATGGACTTAGAGCCGCTGACCGGGACAAGCGTCGGAGATTGAGTGAAATGAATTATGCCGAATGGCCGACAACGAACTGTGAGTCGGGTTAAAGCGAGCATGAGAAGTTAAAAAGAAAGCTACCCCCCCCCGGAGCGACAAAAAGCGAGCGGGGGAGGGGCCCCTCCCAAACACATGAAAGAAAGCACGAAATAAAGAGGGGGGAGTGGAAGAATAAGCATTCAAATCTGTTTTAAGAGACTTACCAGAGCGTGGCTAAGCATAAGGGCGAATTTCAGAGACTATGGCAACTTTTAAAATAGTAAACAATCCATAAAGATGGCGGGGAAGAAAGCAGACAAAGACAAACTGTTGAAAACGAAACTAGTGGGCAGCCCTCGAGCAGAAGAAACTGCTGAGCTCTCTAAAATGCTGGCAGACTCCTTGTGCCCTCTGCTGGACAAGATGACTAATATTAAGCAACAAGTGTCAACAATAAGCCAAAGTATGGTGTCTCAGCAGCTCCAACTGACTGAGTCTTTAAAAGTAACGGAGCAAACAGCTGAGAAGGTGAAGGAAGTGGACGCCAATACTAAAAGAGTTAAGACAAAGGTGCAAAAGCTGGAAATGAAACAAGCTGCAGAAGAATCACAACTTTTACAGCTGCAGATGGAGAAAGCAAATCTGGTCCTACGGTTCCAAGGGGTACCAGAATTAAAAGGAAAGAATCTGAAGCAATTAATGAGTGAAGCATAGCCCCAGTATGTTTACAGCGAGATGGATGTAGTCTACAGGTCCTATTCCTCATACATCAAGAAAAATAATCTGCCTGGGGAGATAGTAGTCACATTATCGAAGAGACACGTGAGAGACTCTATCTTGAAAGCAACTACTGGAACACCGTTGAGAATCGGGGACAACAACATTAGGATTTTAAAATATATCCCATTTGAGATAAGACAGAAGAGAAAGAAATATAAAGATTTAATTCTTTTTCTAGAAACAAATGGCATCAGTTACAGATGGTTAATTCCTGAATGCGTCATTTTCAAACTCCACGCCAAAAAAAAGAAAAGATTGACTCTGTGTTTAAAGCATGTGAGTTCCTGAGAGTACAGCTGGGGGAACCAGTGGAGGACAAGGAGGAAGAAGAGGAAAGCAAATCCGATGGCGAGTTGGGCTCGGCATCTTCTGATGAGGACTCTCCTTCCGAAAAGGGGGCTGCTGCCCCCAAAAGTCCATATAAACTGAGGATTAGAAGAGATAAGACAAAATAAGGCTGAAGGACTCTGATTTGTGCCTGAAAAATATATATTAACTATGGGATGCTCTGGGGGTTTCATTAAACATATAGATTGATGGGTAAAAAGACAAATGATTTAGCATAACCGACTAAGTTCAAAGTAATACTAGCGATTAAGAATAACAAGTATATAGGCTGTATGTTATGATCTCCTATTCTTGGGGTTTTAGTTTAGTGGTTTGCTTTTCTTTCTCCCTAGTTGTAGTTTTCCCTCCCTAATTTTCAGTTGTAGTTTGTAGTATTTTGAAAAAACCAATAAAATACTCCCCTCTGGGGGATTTTTTTTTAAAAAGAACATCTTCTGGCCTGGGACCTTGCTGGATGCTACTCCTATCATTGGGTGTGATTTGGATTATCACCATCATCTGTTGGTTTTTTATCTGTAACTGTTGCTGTTTTAACTGGTCTTGTATTTTTAACTGTTTTATCTATGTATTGTTTATGTCATTTTAACCCTGTTAGCCGCCTTGAGCCAGCGTGTCCGGCAAGGCGGGATAAAAATAGAAATAATAAATAAATAAAAATTGTAGAAGTTAACCTGCTGAGGGAAGAACTTCTGTGTATTAGGAAAACTGATGCTACTTCCCTTTTTAGCTTTATTAAACTGTAGCTTCAAAGGCACAAGGACAGCTATTGACTCTTGGAGTCAGTTTCAAATGAGGGAAGTGTTACTAAACTGGCAGGCTCCTGGGAGTGAGACAGAGCTTTTTCCTTCCAGATCACTGGGTTGAATCTGACTAACTGAACATTGTAACTTTTTAACTCCTGCTCAGTGGCCTTGGTAGCCTGACTGTTACAGTTCATTTAGTAGTGAGCAGGTGTTTGTTTCACACACACACACACACACACACACACACACACACACACACGAGAGAGAGAGAGAGAGAGAGAGAGAGAGAGAGAGAGAGAGAGAGAGAGAGAGAGAGAGAGGTGCAATCACAATGAAAGTGTTTCAAACTGAGAGTCTAAGGAATAAATGGGGAAAACAAAGGCTAAAATCTCTTGGTGTAATAAGGCTTTTTCTTTTTTAAAGTTATCTTGAATTCAATTCTCTTACTTGCAATCAGGGATGGTTCAATTTTTGTAAGTCAGGCATTTGAACTTATCTTGTTCTCAAAGGCCATTTCCTCTCAAGTTCCTCTTATGATCCCATTGATGATTTGCCAGTAATTTAAAATGCATGGGCTTTCAAGTAATGTTGCTTCTGTGCAGTGGCAACATTTAGCATAGTGGCCAGCTCAGCAGCTGCTGCTGACACATGCTCATTATTCAGTGGCTTCCTGGCCTTACAGGGGCCTGAGAGTCACCCTGGGCAGAACAGGCACCACTTCAAATCATCTACATTTCCAGTGTAGATGCACCTTTTGTGCCGGCACAGTCAATGGTGCCTGCTTCCCAGGCAGAGGTGAGAGAAAATGGAATGCGTTCACAACCCAGTTTAAGGAGCCTCTATTCCTCCAGTGGGGGATGCAAACTGCACTCCATTTCAAAACCAAGGAAAGGGGATACCCTGCTATGATGGTCCCATCCATTTCCCTCCCTCAGAGGCAAGATGCAAGTCTGTGATCAGGCAGGCAAAAAGGGAATATGAGGGGCATATAGCAAATAGCATATAGCATATAGCAAAAAAAGAAGAAGACCAAAAATAAAACTTTCTTAAGAACATAAGAGACACCAATGTTGGATCAGGCCAAAGGCCCATCCAGCCCAACACTCTGTATCACACAGTGGCCAGAAATACCAGTGCCATCAGGAGGTCCACCAGTGGGGCCGGAACATTAGAAGCCCTCCCACTGTTGACCCCCCCAAAAAAAAACACCAAGAAGACAGGTAACGGAACATGTTCTGCAACCCGGAAAGAATCTTTAAAATCCCTATAGATTATTTGAAAATATTTTGTTGTTCAGTCACACAGTCAAGTCCGACTCTTCGCGACCCCATGGACCACTTCACGCCAGGCCCTACTGTACTCCACTGTCCTATGGGGTTCGCTCAGTTTCATGTTCGTTGCATACCTTTTGTTAAAATGGCCACCAGGTTTCTGACAAAATAAGGTTTAACAATTTAGTATCCAAAACAGTTCATTTTGGGATACCATTTTTATGCCTTCAGAGTCCCCATTATTGAATTTGAACTGGTCCAGTCATGTGCTATTGATTTGACAATTTTATTTTATGTATATATTTTTGTTCTTGCATCATTAATTTTTATCTGTGAGCATATTCATTTATTTTTTATGTACATTTCAGGTCTTTAGAGTTCTTGGTACTACACATGAATCAGCCAATTAATGTTAACAATGTTTGGGGCCTAATCAAATGTGACATTTCCCGCATGTACACCTAGAGGTACATGCAAGAGGGAAAAATAGGGGGGAGGGGTGATTTGAAACCCTGCTAATGCGCAATGTTACTTCTGGTGAAAAACTGGAAGTGGCATCAGCATGTTGGGGTAGCACTCTTGGACTAAACAGTTACACCAACATGATAACGTCACTTCCAGTTTTACACCAGAAGTAGCATTGTGTGTTGGCATGAGACTGAATCAAACCCCATTCCCACCAGCCACCCTGTCATGCTGCAGCAGGGAATGGGAGTGCGGGAGTCCAGGCCGGGAGACGCAAGAGACCTGGGCCAACCTGACATGGTGGTCGGTATGATGGAGGACCCTGTCTCTTTTCCTACAAAGGGTGAGGAAGCTCCTGGGGAAGATTTTGATCAGAAAAGTGATTTATGGGGAAAGAGTTAAACCCCTCCCCCTTCACTGCTGCTGTGATCAGACTCATTGCATCTTTGGGGTGTGTTTCAGTTTAAAAAATGGAAGAATTCCTATGCACCTTCTTGTCAACTGGTTTGGCCCTGACTGTTCTGACACTATATCATGCTTGAAGTTTTGAAATAGTTGGCAACCCTGTTGGAGCACACTCAAATTTTTCAATCATATTCTTACTCCACTACTTTTTAATTCTACATTGCTTAGCAAATGCAACTAAACGGTTCAGTCCCCATAAGGTCTACAGTGATCTTGCACATGTAGGATGCCTCATTTGATATCAGTGGAGGATAACAAATCAGAGGATTCCAGTTAACAGGGCAGTATTTGCAGACGTGTCTGTCAGAGCTTCCATACCTTTATGAAATTGTTAGATAAACACATGCTAAAATTGTATACATCGAGGGTGGTATTTTGTTTCACATTTTTCATGCAGCATCCTCTCTAATCAAACAGGCAAACTATGTTTAAAATATCATTTTAAATGTCATTTGAGGGAGTTGCAGCCTGAGTTTCCTTACTTATTTGAGTCTTGTGTCCAGTGGCCAAAATTTAAAAGTAAGCTCAGCTAAGATAAGTGGAACTCTCTTCAGGGCTAGGTTTCAGCAGCAGGAGGTTTATAATGATAATTTTAAATCATATTGATTACAGTAATTCATCATTAATTCTTTCATCCAATTGACTAAAGCTGCATTGTATTTTGTTTTCAGGAGAATACTACACAGAGATTTAAAAGCTAAGAATATATTTTTGAAAAATAACCTCCTGAAAATTGGTAAGATTTTGTAATTACGTCATCACTTCATTACTCCATAATATCCCCTTGCATTTATTATAAATATGTTGTGTTAAGGTCACTGTCTCTCTTCCCAGAGTGTCTGCCTCATCTTGTTATGGGGAGGGGGGTGTCTTAGCCTGCTGCTTATAAGAACATAAAGAAAGCTTGGAATAACCTCTGGCCCAGATGGCATACATGCAAGAGTTCTGAAAGAACTCAAATGTGAACTTCTGGATCTCCTTACTAAAATATGTAATCTTTCAACAAAAATGTAGGAACCCCTAGGCCAAAGTCCCCCAGCAATACCTTCTGAAACCTACCCTCCATGAAGGACCAGAATCTCTACAAAACAGTGCCCTCCCTCTCCCCTCCCAGCCTGGATTGGCAGTCCCAAAGGATACCATGAAAAGCTGCTGAGAGGTCCGGAAAATCAAGTCACAGTCCCTCTGTCCACCTTCTGGCACAGGTTATCCACCAGGGTGATCAAGGCTGTTTCAGTCCCATAACTAGGCCTGAAACCAGACTGAGAAGATTCCAAATGATATTTTGTTCTAATTAATAGAGTTACATTTGTCTAAGTCCACTGAAATCGATGGGCTTTGAAGTATGTCTGTGCTTAGGACTGCTTTCAACAGTGTCTAGCCAATGGCTATCCAGTCGAAGATGGTAAAAGGCACTCCTGGCCACAGCTGCCACCTTAGGATTGCCAGCCTTGTTTTCCTAGAGCTGGCCCATGTCACTTCTGGCTCAGCCTGGCAGCCCTTTGCCACCTGCTAATCCAGCAAGAGCCCTAGGTCCAAGAGCACCCCCCCCCAACTGTGGAGGTTTTCCTTAAAGGGTAGTGCAATCTCATCCAGAAAGGGTAATACTTTAAATCCTGGCTCAGACCTTTGGCTCAGCAGTATCACTTCTGTCTAAACCGTTCAGTGGTGGTGTATTGGGCCCCTTGAAAGTGGGGAAAACTCCACCCCCATCAGGGAGATGGCAACCCTAATGCCTTCTAAGATGCATGTAAATTAGTTTGGGTCGAAGGTTCCCATGTTCTGACAGAGGCACTTTATTCCAGCACAAGGAGCCTTCCTCCAGTGAGAGAGACATTGTCTATCAGGGGAAGGTTTGTGGCACCAGCAGAAGGCTCCTGTGTTAACAGAGCAGAACATTTGGATCCAGCCCAGAATTTCACTAAGGACTGAGCTGAGAGCTTCTATTTGCAAAACTGCCTTTACACCGTCTTCTTGTAAATGCAATGCAGAGCTTAAAATATTCTGGTTTCAGAGCAAAAAACCCCAACAAAGTCAATTTTTTTGTTTTAAAACTAAAACAAGACAAATGTCTCCCTTTCATAATAAAAAAACCAACTGGCTATCTGTGTAGTGGTTTGGTGTAGTGGTTAAGTGTGCGGACTCTAATCTGGGAGAACCGGGTTTGATTCCCCACTTGCAGCTGCTGGATGACCTTGGGCAAGCCATAGTTCTGACAAGAGCTGTCCTTGAAAGAGATCTCTTAGCCCCACCTACCTCACAGGGTGTCTGTTGTGGGAAGGGGAAGGGAAAGGAGTTTGTAGGCTGCTCCGAGACTCTGAGTGAATGGTGGGGTATAAATCCAATCTCCTCCTCCTCCTTCTCTTCTTAGATGAGCACGATTCCAGCTGAAGTCAAACATACTCAAGTACCATGGATTTCATGTTCTCCTGTTGAAATTGATGGCAAATAAAGTACTTATTTTTGGCTGGATTTATTTAATGGCTATGCTTGTTTAGCAGTGCTAAATCCATCCAAAATATGCATCTGACATTGTGGTGAAACCCTGACGTCTGAAACTTCAAAACACCCTTGTTTGCTGCTGAGGGAAATGTTGCTGCCAGAGAAAAGGAGACATTCAGTAAACTGCTTGTCACTATCGGCTATTGATGGTCAGTGATTTGTTCTGAATCCAAAGGCTAAACCAAACCTCACGCTGCTGTGTGTCAGATGCAATTGGTCCAAAGTCAAAGTTTTACTGCTCAGACAGGGCACACTTTATCCTTCAGGCTGCTACTTAAGATAGCCGTGACCCTGAGGAGAACCAGTCAACAAAACAGAGAGACAAGAGGATGTGATTGGTATGCATCCCCAAGCCTACCCAAATCACCTCTGACCCACAGGTCAGGCTGCAAATGACAGCGGAGAGCTTACACCTGATCAGACAGCACATTCTCATTAAAAAGCTTGGGAAGAAGATGGCAGTTAACCCAGTGTTTACACACAGAGCAAATGCAATCTACCCAAGCAATGAGAGAGAGACAGAGAGAATATCAGTTTGACTCAATGGAGAGATGTGAGTGATTTGTTTTGAATTTTCAAGTCAAAATGATGCATTCTGATATTTATCACATTTTTATCTTCAAGGAGCTCAAGGTATCATACATGTTTCTCTTCTCCACATTTTATCCTCACAAGAATGCTGGGGGGGGGGGAACAGTGCATTAAGGTCACCCAGTGAGTTTTGTATGTGAGTGGGGTTTGAAACCAGGCCTCTGGAGTTCTAATCCAGAACACTAACCAGTATATCACACCTTCACTCTACACCTTTGGCCGTATAATGTTAGGTCATTTTCTCCATTCAAAAGAATTGTGATAGAATAATTTTTTTCTGGACTGTACCACTTCAAGAGGGTGTGTACATTTGTATCTTTAAATGACTCTTAATGGATTAATTAAAAGAAACCACAGCCCTGAATGGTTGGCTGTATGTTTGATCCTGTCATGCCGATATTGTATGTGGAAACAGTGTTTTAGATAGGTGAATATTTAAAGAGATGACTCTGCAACCTAAAGTGGTACAGCCCAGGATAAGTTTAAATAAGTATGTTTTTTAATTCAGTTGCCTTTCCCCTCTTCTTTCTGTGTTCCAGTTCTTCTAACTGCTTTGTAATTCTTTCCAGGGCAGTTTTCACTTGGAATTGACATCTGTATTTTATTGTATATCAGAACATTTAAAAAGGTCCACGAACAGAGACATCATCCCCAGAGTTTACCTCAGTTTATCACTCCTTAGTCCAGTTTAGCACATCATACACTGAGTCCAATGTATCATAAAACAAGCATCACTTTTATAAAGGAAAAATAATGAAATCAAGCCAAAAAAAAGTTTACTGGGAAATAAAACACCATAGCTCATTTTCTAACCCAACACTAATGCTATGTACAAATGAAAGCATTTAAGAGGATTGGAGGCAGCATTGTAGTGTCAACATTGCCTTCTGAACAATGTTTGAGTCCAGTGGCACCTTTAAGACCAACAAAGTTTTATTTATGAGCTTTTAAAAAATATATATTTTATTGACTTTCATAATTACATAAACATTCCAACCACATAATTTAAATTTACTGTTAACAGAGTATATATCCTATGTAACTATCCTATGTATTCTATGTAACTATCCCAGTATATATCCTATGTAACTATTTACACCAATATCATTTTTTTGCGAAATAATGTTTTTTTTTAACCAGCAATATACTCGCAACCAATATTTATCAAATATTTATCTTCTTTTTTACCTTGTAACGTAAAGGTTAATTTTTCCATTTCAGCTACCTCTAACAGCTTACAAATAAAATCTTCCCTTGTTGGTGTATTTTCATTTTTCCACAACTTTGTGAAACATATTCTCACGGCAGTCAAAATTTGCATTATTAAGGACACATCTTGCTTCTTAAAAAGATCTGGAATTATATTTAAATTCAATATTTGTGTCTATAACATCTTCTATAACCTGTTTAATGAATACCCAATCCTTTTTGGCTTTCTTACACAACCACCACATATGGTAATATGTGCCAATGTTCCTTTTACATTTCCTACAAATATTTGGTATGTTTCTAGAAAACTTATTTAGCCTTTCTGGGGAAAGAGGCCACCTATAAAACATTTTTGTTATATTTTCTTTAAAAGAGATCGCTCTAACATACTTTGTATTTTTCACCCACACCTTGGTCCATTGATCTAATTCTAAGCTATAACCAAAATCACGTGCCCAGGTTATCATTGAAGGTTTTACCCATTCATCTTGCATTTTGGTTTCTAGTAAAAAGTTATATTTTAAAAAATAATGTTCTCATTGTTATTAATCCAGATCTTATCTAGTTCCATAGGCTTAATATAAAATCTGTTTTTATTATCTTTCGTCCATCTAGCTCTTTCCCACCAAGTCATATTAGTATTGTGTTTTTTTAGTATATCTACTGCAAGTAGATTACCTTTATCGTCAATCAGATCCTCATATCTGCATTTAGTATATTTTACAAATAAGGGAAACCTATTTCGATATCTTTGTGTAATATTTCTTTTTTATTTCATCCCATATTTTAAGTAGAGCATCTCTTAAAACATGCTGCTTGAAATGTCTGTGACAATTTGCTTTTTCATACCAAATGTATGCATGCCATCCCATCACAAGATCATGCCCTTCCAATCTTAATAATGTGACATTATCTAATGAAATCCATTCCTTAATCCAGCTCATTGCAGCAGCTTTATAGTATATAACCCATTCAGTCAACGCCAATCCCCCTCTTTCTTTGCTGTCTTGGAAATATTTTAACTTTGTTCTTGGTCTTTTCGACTGCCAAATAAAAACTTTTTTTAGTTTCTCTAATTCTTTGAAGAATTTTAAGTTTTTTATTATTGTTATTGTGTTAAAAAGAAATATCAACTGCAGCAGAATATTTATTTTCACTGTAGCTATTCTACCTAGGAACAAAATTTGTAAATATTTCAATTTTTCTAAATCATTTTTAATCTCTGACAGTATTTTAATGTAATTTGTTTCATAGAGTGAACTACATCTATTCATTATCACAATACCTATTTAACTTTTTTGCATACTTCAAAACCCGATAGTTCTTGTATTTGTTTTATCAATTCCTCATTACAATTTTTTGTTAATATTTCAGTTTTCCCTTTATTAACTTTGAGCCCTGCCACCTTTCCATAAATTTGAAGGGTCTCTAGTAGAGGTTCTATAGAAAATCGTGGTTCCTCAAGAATATAAGCCATATCATCATCGAAGGCTTGAACCTTGAACTCTTCCCCTCTTACTTGTAATCCTTTAATTTGTTTATTTTCTCTAACCATATCTAACAAAGTTTCTAAGGTAAATATAAAAAGTAGTGGTGATAAAGGGCAGCCTTGCCGTGTTCCTTTTTGGATTTCTATATTTTGTGTCAAATCTCCGTTCATTATTATCTTAGCCTTTTGGTTGTCATAGATTGTACTGACCATTCTAAAAAACTTTTCTCCATATTCCCACGTGTTTAATTTTCCTAGTAGAAATTTCCAGTTTATGTTATCAAACGCTTTTTCTGCATCGACAAAAACCAGGGCCATTTTTTTTTTCTGGATGCATCTTATAGTACTCTAAAACATTGAGTATTGTTCTTACATTATTTTTGATCTGCCTCTTTGTTAAAAAGCCCACTTGGTCATTATGTATTTGAGATCATACTTTCCTTAACCTGGATGCCAGAATTGAGGCGAAGATCTTATAATCGCTATTTAACAGTGAGATTGGTTTGTAATTTTGTATTTCGTTTTTCTCTGTCCCTTGTTTATGAATTAAAGTTATCAAGGCCTCGTTCCAAGATTTTGGGGTCTTCCCCTTGTCCAAGATATAGTCTATTGTATATTTCAAGGGCAGAATCACCTGATCTTCATAAATCTTATAAAATTCAGATGGTATACCATCAGGGCCTGGAGTTTTCTTTTCTTTTTGCTTCCTAATAGCTTCAGTTATTTCACAGATGGCTATTGGCTCATTCAAGATTTTCCTTTGCTCTTCTGAAAATTTATTTTCCTTATATATATTTTTAATTGAATTTCCTCTAATGGTGTATCTTCTTGGTGATATGATTTTTATAGAACTTTTCCACCACCTCTTTTAGGACTTCCATAGAGTATTTCTCTTCCCCATCTTCATTTTTTAAGCTCTTTATAAATTTCTTTTATAAACAAAGTTTTGTGTGCGCACACACTTCTTCAGACACATGAAAGCTCATACCTTGAATAAAACTTTGTTGGTCTTAAAGGTGCCACTGGACTTTGTTCTACTGCTTCAGACCAACACGGCTACCCACCTGGATCTAACATTGCCTTCTGTATATATGTTAATTTTTTCTGTCTTGTTATGGTGCCTGGCCCAGTTAGTTTTTCCGAGTTTTGTAACATTTCAAGGTATATACTGAAAAACATAAAACTGGCTCCAAGAATCGTGACCCATGCTTCTGCAATAGTTGTAGGAACATACTGAATAATGCCTGTGCCATTGCCATCAGAGACAAGCTGATTCCCTCTCTTCCTTTGCTTGGAACAATGCTTAATTTTTTATATGAAAAAATCACCCTCACATACCCAATGAGCACTCCTGCAAACCTTTCAGAAGGTACATCATTGTGTGGCCTTTTAAGAGTGCTTTCCCCCTTTATCCTGCACAGACGTGTGTGTCTGAACATCATCAGGACTCTGGACAGTTACTTTTTGGTTCATAAACTTGCTGACATTGACTATGTTTAGTATATCGCACATCTTGGCATAGGACATGCAACAAAGGTTAAGCAAAGAGCAAATGTTAAAGAGGAGACTTTGGTGTTGCACTTTCTGAATGAAGCAAAGGAGAATTTCTTTGTGTCCGTAAAAATATTACTCTGACCATTAAAAGGAGGCGACAGAAGGCTAGTGCTATGGAAAAGGCTGATTGCATCCGACTAGCTCAGCAGGTGAAACACTGGTTATCTCTCCCTAGTTCCTTCTGTTGCTAAAGCTAATCTTAAATATATAAAAAGACCTTGGATTAGCTCTGTTGCGGACATGTCTCTGATAAAACAAAACATGAATGAAAACACACACACACATATACTATGTAAAGTTCACATCCCACTTTTGTTGTTGAGCTATTTTTAAACAACAGAACCAAACGTATGCTGTCTTAATCTACCTACATGTTCCTCCTTAGTTATCATGTTACTCGACTTTTGATCATCACGTGTAACTATGTATTTAGGGTTTTCAGAATTAGTTTTAAGGGTCCTACCATACATCAAACTATGTTGCATCAGAAATCCAAGTTACTGATAGCTTTGACAATAAGATGCCTTCTAGGGTACCACACACTATAATAACAGCATGTAGTATACCTCTGAGTCAAGACCTTTTCCTACCATTAGAGGTGCTAAGAAATGTCCCTTCTTTAAATCCTAGGGCTTCTTGGAAATTTTGCCGCCTGAGAGCCGTCTTTCCATCTACTTGGTTTCCTGAGATGGTAGGATACCAAAGGAAGCACTCATGTAGGCCAGGAGTCCCCAAGCTTTTTGTGCTTGTGGGCACCTTTGGAATTCTGCCACAGCATGGTGGGCAGATCTACAAAATGGCTACCACAATATAGCTCCCACAGGAGGTAGAGCCAGCCACAAAATAGCTGCCACAGGTTGTGGTCACACACCCCAGAACAAATGGGGGGGAAGTGAGGCTATTTCCTCTGGAGGAATTTGACCCGCAATTGCGTGATCACACAGTCCTTGGAAGCTGCAAGCACAGCCTGCCACTGCATAATCAGACACTACCATTTGTTTCTGATGCGCTTAAATGAGGAATCGATGAATTGCATCTCCGCACTGAGGGCTCCCTATGGAATTTGCGATGATGCACATACTGAGAAGGGGGGAAAAACAATGGCACGGAGTTGGGATGGCCTGATCAGACCATCCCGATGCCATGAGAGTGCGTTGGAGTAATCAGACAGGGGAAAGTCCATCTGTGACCTGTCACAACCCATTTTCTACCGATATTTCCCCAGTGTCTTTTAACTCTGCCTCTGTGGAGGAGCAGAACGGGTTGCTGACAGCTGCGGGGTGCTTCCAAGATGTTGTCTGATCATGCCCTTTAAATCTGCCCGGCATTCACACCTATGGTGGGTCTAATTGTGCATATGATCACAGCCACAGCTTACTTTTCATCATGTACTTTTCATCATGCTGCCTGTAATATACTCAGCTCAGACCGTGTGGCCAGCTTGGGCTCCATGCGGTCAAGCGCCAACGTCGAGCTTCGCTTGAAAAGACAATGGACTATGAGGATCCTAGCCCGCACCAATCAGGGGGCTAGGTTCCCGGCCGAGAGCCTATGGAACTCTCGGCCACTGGGGGTGTGTTATGGGTGGCGGTTTAATGGGGAATATAAGGCGGCCTGCGAGCCGGCTAAAGTCGTCTTGTTCCTGATCAAATAAAGTACGCTTGCTGAAATCACTCTCCGTCTGCGTACTTTTCACTGCCAAAGCAACATTTTAAAAATTCTGCACAGCCAACCAAATCTCCTTACTGGGCAACAGCCCCACTTGGCCCTTCTCACTTTCTAAAAAATACTTGGTGGGTTCCAGGGAAGGTGTTAGTTAGTGGGAACCATGGCACCAAAGGGCAGCATATTGGGAACCCCTGATGTAAGCCTTGTGATAGATTACGTGGTGCCTAAAACTACTGGCAACCTTTAACTTAGCCTATTTGGACCTTTCCATAATTTTTTTCTAGGATGAATGGCTTGAACAAAAACACAAGGCTTCTGAGTTAGACTGCATCCCATCAAAGTATTCCCCCCACCTTAGGATTTAATGGGATGTTACCTCACTTTATGACAGTTCACATCACAGTGTAAATGCTGAACACTTTCTGTAAGTGAAGCAATGCACTGTGAAATGTCAAGCAAACGATAAAATCAATAATCTGCAAGTTACCTAAGAAAAATGAAGTTCACAGATGCTCACGGTGGGTTTTTTTTAGGTGTGTGTGAAAGCTATGAGGTAGCTGCTTTTAGTTTTTGTTTGAGATTTATGCCCATAGAGATATGGACAAAAAGATTCAAGCCCCTTCCCAGATATACTCTAGCATAACAGACATGGCCCTTCAAAGTTCATTCTCTGTCAACAGATATTTTGATTCTTTTAGTACAGTGCTGTCTTATCTAGAAGTTCTGTTAACATTATATAGAAAACTGAGCATGTGTTTCAAAAAGCAGCAAAAGAAAACCTTTTTAAAAACAGTCCACTGGTGTAAATTATGAACAATATACCAGCCAAACGACCTGGCTATATGTTTCATTATCCTCCTGGATATTCCTGTATAGTCAGGTGATCAGATCAGAGGTTGAATTGAGTAGAAACAGGTTGGAGTTAGACAATGATAGCCTTGGGTGTAGGGTGGCCAGCACTAGGTTGGGAAATACCTGGAGATTTTGGGGGTGGAGCCTGGGGAAGGTGGGGTTTGGGGAGGGGAGGGAGCTTAGTGGATTATTATGCTATAGAGTCCTACCATCCAAAGCAGCCATTTTCTCCAGGAGAACTGATCTTTGTTTCCTGGGGATGTATTTAAATCCTGGGAGATCTCTAGGTCCTACCTGGAGACTGGCAACCTACTTGGGGGAGGGAGGTCACTGTTGTCACATTGCACTGATCACCTGGGGAGATGGTCATGGTAGCCTCCAGTCATTCACTTAAAGCCACCATTTCTATACTTCCACCTTCTGAATGGTTGTGCCAAATGGTAATGCTGGATTTACTGCACAGTCAGAGGCTAAAGCTGATGACCTACATATTACTAGCATCATGGCTCATGATGGCATGATCAGGCTTTTTTTGTTCGAAAGTGTTCTGCAATCTCATCTAACCCCATGCACATTTTGTTATAGGTAATGCCATTTCACAGATGGTGAAATTTAGGAGAAGAGATGGTGACTTGCTATGGCCTTCCAAAAGGAATTTGGTCCCAAGGCCTTGACAATCTAGTTGCAAAGCTGTTCATGCTTGCCTTTCCATCCAACAGGACTGTAGAGTCATTTCTAGCCCAGTCATCATGGGCCTATCATATACCAGACTTCAGGTTACCAAAGTCCAGGTGAGGCCTGGATTTCTCCTGGAATTATGATTTTTTTTTGAGCCCCCGGAGGGTTTTTTAATTGATTTTTTTAACACTACAAAAAACTACAACAGAAAAGGGGGAGGGGAAAACTACATATAAGGGAGAAAGTAAAGAACCCACTACTGACTAAAAACCCAAGAGAGGAGATCCTCTAACTAGCTTTTTTTTTTTTAGCATCCAAACTTATCATCTTTGTACTTCTTATGAACTGTGTCAATCTTTTAGAACTTTTAACCCTCTCCATTTACATTTAATTGCCCAATAACAGTGCCCCCCATCATCCCCTGGAACCAAAGTTCTCAAAGGCACAATTCAGAGTCCTTCAGCCTTTATTTCTTCTTCTCTCTTTTCCGCAGTTTGTAGGGACTTTTCGGGGCTGCTGCCCCCTACTCAGACAAAGAGTCCTCGGCAGATGAACCAGTTTCCAGCTTGCCGCTGGACCTGCTGTCTTCTTCTTTTTTCTCTTCCTCTGACCTTCCCAGCTGCTCCTTTAGAAATTCTTGAGCTTTAAGAACAGTCAATCTTAACCTTCTTCTCTTTGATCTTAAATGCTACTCCTTCTGGAAATAGCCATTTGTATCCTATTGAATTTGTTTGGAGGAAGAGCACAAGTTCCTTGTATTACTTTCTGCGTTGCCTTACTTCAAATGGAATTATATATCCTGAATATGACCTGTAGGCCACATCCATGTCGTTGAGTAACAATTCCGCCTTTATATCTGTTGCTGGGGTGAGTAGCTCACTCATCAGTTCTTTAAGATTCTCTCCTCTATTCTCTGGCACCCCTTGGAAGCACAGGACCATGTTGGCCTTATCCATTTGCACTTGCAGCATCTGATCTTCCAAAGAAACAGTTTTCTTTTCCAATTTTTGCACTTTCTTCCTCACTTTCTGCATTGTCTCAGCCATTTCCTTTACTTTCTCTGCATCCTGCTTCATTACTTGGATCAAGTCCGTTATTTGCATTTGTTGAGCAGTGATGCTTGTTGTTACAACTGCAAGCTGCTTTTGCTGTGCTGTTATATTCGCTGTTACCACCGACATCTGCTCTTTAAAGACATTGAGCTGTTCCAGTAGAGGGCGCATGACCTCAGCCATCACCTTGGTCATCTCACTGGTCGTTTCCGGTCTCGGGGATTCTGGTTTCGTTTTTAAAAGTTTCTCTTTGTCTCTGTCCCTCTTCCCCGCCATCTTTCCCGTTTGTTTACTTTCACGAAAACTTTTTAAAGCCTCTGAATATGTGCTTAACTGTATAGCTCGATTGGGTGAGTACTTCTGGACAATCACACGTTTATTCTTCCGCTCCCCCCTCCCTTTCGCTCAGTGATTTACGCATGGGAGGCGTTCCTCCCCCGCTCGCTTCTGCCGTTCCGCCATGTCGGGTAGGGAGTGTCTTTTCTTTTAAAAATCTTATCTCAGTTGACTCACATTCATAGTTGGTCTTCCGACCCTGCTACATTCATCATTTCTGATGCCCGATCTCCCACGCTTGACCCGGCTAGCTTCACTTGTACCGTTCGGTCTCTCGGCTGGACGAACCACTGGAGCAAGGGGGAGCCTCCATTCTCTGGCATTCAGCCATCGAAGAGGCTACCCCCTCAAAGCTCCTTGGCCAAGGATCCTTCGCCGGGCTCCTGGGGGGGTTAACAAGCCTGCTCACCCCCTCCCTCCGCCAGAGCACGGAGACACCCCCAGGAGGTCCGGGAGGTGAGTCCGTGAGCGTGCCGCCATCAACCGGAAGTCGTGGAATTATGATTGATCTCTAGACTACAGAGATCATCTCTCTACTTAATATTGTAGCCATGCGTCTACATCCGAATCTCCATTGGAACTACAAAGTGCACATAAACTTCCTACATGTGCAAGAATATTCCATTTGTTGTTGAGGGCTTTCACGGCTGGAGTTCATTTATTGTAGACTTTCTGGGCTGTGTGGCCGTGGTCTTGGCTTTGTAGTACCTGATGTTTCGCCAGCAGCTGTGACTCAGAGGTATAACACAGAAAGATGGAGTACTCTCTGTGTCAATGTGAGAAGAAAAATGGTAGAGAGGTAATTTCTATCTACTCAGGAAGGTGGGGTAGGGCTGAGTCATTATCTTGTAGGAGTTTCCCAGGCTGTGACATGCTAATGGAGGACCTTTCCTGAGGAGGTTCTTTTGCATATGGATTGGCTGTTGAAATTCTAATCTTATCTGTAGTGCTGTTGTAAGATGTATGGCTTTTTGACCATACATAATAATGGCTGCATATTCAAAATTTCCTCGCTGACTAGTAAAAAGCCTGTCTTCCTTTGCCTTCTACATGCTAGTGCACAAGTTGTAGGATTAGGCCACTAAGAGATAACTTAGAGAGCACTTTTGCTTCTCTGATCTTAATGACTCAATCATACTTAGCATTATAAGCCAAATTCCAAGCACTCCAAATACATTATTCTGTTATATATATGTGAGTTCAGTAATTCTAACAAAAGACCTGTACGGAAAGCCAACATTGGGTTGGATCCAGGGGTAATTTTACTGATTTCTGTCAGCAAAATGGAATTTTCTCACCCGCCCCATCCTGCTGCAGCCTGCTATGCTCCCTAGGCCTCCAGGAACAGCATGAGAGGTGAAATGGAGGTGTGCAGTGAAAAGAGAGGAAATCAGCAAAAATTACTCCTCCTTCGGTTAGTGAAAATCTACTGCTGGATCCAACCTGTTTTCTCTCTCTCTCTCTCTCTCTCTCTCTCTCTCTCACACACACACACACACACACACACACACACACACCATTGCTGATGAGAGGCTGAGAAAGGGAGAGTAATTGTTTTTTCTAAGGCTACCTGGTGTGAGCATGGTGGAGGTAAGATTTGAACAGGGGATTTCTCAGCTTATCCCCTGAGCTATTACACTATCCCTGCTCTATAATGGGGCTGCCGCTGAACTCCTTCCCTTTAATTCATTTGTGTGATAAAAAGTAATGTAGTAGATACTTGGAAGTTAGCTGCTTGTGCAGGCTTTCATACCTCTGCTGTAAAAATGCCCTTAGCATTCTTAAAGGAAAAAGAAAACATCATAAATCTTTCTGATAAGGAGAGTTGTTCAACATGTCTTGCTAACCGATGGAAGTAAAAAAGTAACAGGCGACTCAAGGCTCTGTGGCTCAGTGTACAAAGATGCAGTGTGTGGGTGTGTGGAACTAAAACAAAAAAGTGTTCACAAATAAAACCCAAATCAAATAGAGCAGTATTGGCATGTATCCTCATGTAAGTTTTGATATTGATACACTGGGCTTCCAGATTTCAATAATAGTGAGGAACTGACAGGAATGAACAGTACTTTGTCATTATTCTTAGTGCAGCATGGTTACAATAGTCTCCCTACAACTTTCTAACTGCTCTGCTGGCCCAGAGTTACTTTGCTAATGAAAAATAAGATGGCTTCTGTCTTTCTAAGAATTGCACCTGCAGCAGACCCTGCCTCTTGGGAATCCTTCAGCTCATTGGTAAACACAACCTCTATACATCAAAAGTTTCCACTTTCTCTAACCCCTTTTAACACATGGGTCCCTCCCCTCTCTGCAGGCTTCTTGCAGCTATCTAGGGAATCTTTCACTTTTTGTCCTTTCCTGACCCTTCTGCACCACATTCTGTTTTCTTATTCACACCATCTGCTCTCAAGGAAGGTAAAACTTCTGCTCTGAAAACTGCTGTCGTTCCCGGCTAGTTAAGTACTTTTGTAAGTTACCTATTCAGGACATGGCAACAATTAAAAAGTTACGTTTGAGAGATTGCAATTGAGGCTCTCATTTGGGCTTTAAAAATAGTTTGTCATTGATACATTTCTGGTTGTTGACTGCCTCCCCCCCCCCTTTTCTCAGATAGTGGTACGATCTTCTTGTTCCTGACAGAAGTGTTTCTAAAGATCTGCTCAAGCCTCACTAAGCAGCTGTGAGTTAGGTCATTTTCCCAGGAGTTTTACATGTAGAAAGCTGGGCATTGGTAAGGCCTCAAAAAGGACACCATCTGGCCCTAGTGAGAGGGGAAAAAAGGATCATGACACTTTCAGTGGTACGAACGAGCCCTGATGAACCATAAAGGAATTTAGGCCTAGACTGTGATCCAATAGTGACTAGCTCAACAATCACCTCAATGACAGCTAAATCCATTCATCTCCACAGTTATCTCACCACACAATAGACTTTTGTGCCATACTGTTTACTGAAAGAGTAGTAAACTCCATTTTGATTTTTGTGCCTGATTTCAGGGCCTGCACATTTTCGCTGAACACGGCACACACATCAGGAGAAAAAGGATGGAAACAGATCATAAAAAGTGCATCACTTTTAACATTCAGTCCCCCTCAATCTCATTCATACATTGTATGACAGAGGATATGAAAATAAAACATTAGGCCCAGGAAACTTTTTCATGCTGAAGAAATGTTGTATAAGTTTTAGAGATTTCAGGCAACATGAAGAACCTTGATTTATGAGACGGGAATTCCATTATTGCAGTTTATAATTTATACCCCTCACTTAAAAAAAATTAAAATAATTATTCCTTTCAACGTCCTGAAAACAAACGTGTTCAAGTTACTTAAATGAATGAAAATTTTCTTCCTTAGACTTAAGAAACTTAAAACTGCTTTTTATCCAAGTGAGTTAATCTTTGGTTATGTTACAAAAACAGTGCAATTCTATAAGTATGATTAAGTATAATAAATGGGAGTTGTAAAGAAAGTATAGTCTTGAATTTTGTAATCCTCCTTAGTCACTTTAGTGTAAATGTAATAAAGAAATATAGAAATGTAACACAGATAAACTTACATATAATGCACACATATATGTATTTTACCATTATTTACCTTTCTAAAGGTAGTATATAATAGTACTATATATATTGTAGTAATTTTATAATGGTAAATAATACTAAATAAATATAGTGTGTATGTGTGTGTGTATGAGATACATAGTATAATAATAAGTGTAAATACTACTACTACTACTACACTAAAATACTACTATAATTAGTACTATTTACCTTACTCTGTACTGTAATTACTATTATTTACCTTAAAAACATAAGAAAAGCCCTGCTGGATCAGACCAGTGGTCCATCTCAGCATCGTGTCTCACACAGTAGCAAACTAGTTCTTCTGGAGGGCCAACAACAGAGGCCCTGGTGTTGCCTCATGCTTCTGGGATTCAGAGGATTAGTGCCTCTGAATGCGGAGGTTCCCCTCAGTCACTATGGCTAGCGGCCACTGACAGACCTATCCTCCATGAATCTACCTAATGCCCTTTTAAAGCTGTTTATTCCTGTGGCCATCACTACATCCTCTGGCAGAGAATTCCAAATTTTAATCACTCTCTGCGTCAAGTAGTATTTCCTTTTGTCCATCCTGAACCTACTGCCCATTAGTTTCATTGTATGCCCTCAAGTTGTAGTATTTTGGGAGAGGGAGAAAAATTTCTCTTTGTCAGCTCTCTCCACCCCATGCATAATTTTATAAACCTCTATCATGTCCCTCCTTAGTCATCTCTTTTTTAAATTGAAAAGTCCCAGACTCTTCAGCCTTTCCTCATAGGGAAGGTGCTCCAACCCCCTAAATATCTTGATTGCCCTCCTCTGTACTTTTTCCAGCTCTGCAATGACCTTTTGGAGATGCGGTGACCAGAACTGTACACTGTATTCCAAATGAGGTTGCACTATAGATGTATACTATACAGGGGTATTACAATATTGGCCATTTTATTCTCAGTCCCTTTCCTAATAATCCCTAACATAGAGTTTGCCTTTTTCACTGCTGCAGTTCACTGGGGTGACATTTTTATTGAGCTATCCACTATGACCCCAAGATATTTTCCCCCCTCTCAGTCTCAGCAAATTCAGATTCCATTAGCCTATATTTGAAGTTGGGATTTTTTGTCCCAATGTGCATCACCTTACATTTACCAGCATTGAATGTAATTTGCCACATTGTTGCCCACTCACCCAGTTTGCGGAAGTCCTCTTGGAACTCTTCATAGTTAGCCTGGGTTTTCACCATCCTGAATAATTGGACACTATACTACTCAGCCCTAGTTCCAGATAATTTATGAATAAATTAAGTAGTACTGGCCCCAATACAGATCCTTGTAGGATCTCACTGCTCTCTTCCCTCCATTGAGAACTGTCCATTGATTCCTACTCTTTGCTTCTAGTCATTTAACTAGTTTTTCATCCATAAGAGAACCTGTCCTCTTTTCCCATGACTGTTAAGTTTACTTAGGAGTCTTTAGTAAGATACCTTTTCAGAAGCCTTTTGAAAGTCCAGGTATATAACGTCTACTGGGTCACCATTGTCTACATGCTTGCTCACTTTCTCAAAGAACTCCAAAAGGTTGGTGAGGCAGGACTTTCCTTTGCAGAAGCTGTGCTGATTGTCCCTCCAGTTCTATCTTTGATTACAGTTTCTACTAATTTGCCTGGGGCAGACGTTCAGCTGACTGGCCTGTAATCTCCTGGTTCCCCTCTAGATCCCTTTTTAAAAATTGTGGTCACATTTGCTACTCTCCAGTCTTTTCTACACTGGCTGAATTTAGTGATAGGTTACATATGCAGGTTAGTAGATCAACAATCTTATATCTGAGTTCCTTAAGAACTCTCAAGTGTATGCCATCAAGACCTGGAGACATCAGTTTTTAATTTCCCCAATAAGTCTAGAATTTCATCTCTAGCTCAATTTGGCTCAGTTCTTCAGACTTCCTTCCTGAAAATAGGGGTTGTGGCATGGGCACATGCCCCACACTTTCTACAGTGAACATAGAAGCAAAATGTCATTGAGCTTCTCTGCTATCTCCACATCTTCCTTTAGCAGTCCCTTTATTTCAGTCTTTTTCCTGGCCCAGCCTCTTGCCCTGCAGCTGCAAAGCTGCCACAATTGAGTCCATGGCCATCATTAGCCATTAAGGTGCCACTGGACTTCTGTTTTATTTTGCCACAGTAGATGAATATGGCTACCCTTCTAGAGTACACAACATGATGGCAGAGACATATATTCCTATGATGTACACTGTGTCATCAAAGATATAGGTGTCCTGCCAGGGGGTTATATACTGCTGTAGGTGATCTGTGATTAGCTACAGAGGTAGTTATTATCCTATGTTCCATTGTTGCTGTCTAGGTGGGAGCGGGGGGTTAGTAATGTTTTCTTCAGTGCTTAATGCCCAATGTTGAGAGCAATGCTCATGTGATATTATGGTGGTATTGGGGGCATGGCCCTGAGTATTTAGTAACTTAGGACCCTGGCTATGTTTTGCTACTCTCCTGAACACTGCCCAGTTCTGGACCTTGTGCTGGTATAATTGCATCAGTGTGGTTACACCAGCAAGATATTGAACCAGTGCAATCCTACACACTTGATCTTAGCCATAAGGCCGAGAAGCAACCACTGTGCAGTATTATCATACTTTATTACTAAATACAGTGGGAAACCAGGCAATAAGCTTTTCGCTGCCTTTTTAGACCTTAAGGTAGTGTTTGATTCAATCCCAAGAGACCTCTTATGGGACAAGATGGCTAGAATGAACATAGATCCCAGACTGCTTTTTTAAATAAAAAAAAAAACCTATATACACATACCAGTTGTCAGGTCAAATTCAATCTACAAGGAAATCTAACCCCCAAAATCCTGATTCGCAAAGGTGTAAAACGGGGTTGCATCCTTGCCCCTTCACTTTTTACTTTGTTTCTAAATGACCTGGCTCCATCATTGTTTGAAATTGATGGACACGTTCCCAAAAATGGCCAACACCATATCCCAGTTCTTTTATATGCAGATGATGCCGTTTTACTCTCATGTTCTCAAATTGGACTGAGGCGTCTTTTATACCAATGCTTGACCTACTGTAACAACAACAGGTTAACTTTGAATTATGGGAAAACAAAGATCCTATTTTTTTTTCCAAATCCTGGAAACAGTTCACATGGACAATCCGGGGAAATCCCATTGAGCAGGTCAAATCATTTAAATACTTGGGGATCAATTTCTACTACAATGGGAGCTGGGCAAATGTGCTACTACTATAGCAAGAAACAGTGCTGAGGCTATTGCCCACTTTTTCTACTTGAGAGGCAATAGATATGTCCCAATAGCCTTAAAAGCCTTCAATGCAAAATCTAATCCACAATTTCTATATGGTGCTCCCATTTGGATAAGTGCAATTAACCAATCAGCAGAGGGTTTACAATCCTTTTTTTTGCCGAAAACCTTGGACTCTCTAATTGTGTCCCATACGCTGCAATCTGTCTCGAAACCAGCCAGATGCTGCTGGAAACTCGGGTCTGGCTTCTGACCATCAAATTCCGGCTCCGCCTTCTGTTTAATCCTGACCCAAAATCCTTTACCTTTTTAATGTTGACAAATCGTTATGAACCTAATTGGTTGAATTTAGTTAAAAAAAATTAGGTCCTTAGGAATACATCTAGACTTGCTTTACTTATCATCTGCCTGCACAACATTTTATACAATTAAACGCAGGCTACTAGGTATTCAATTTCAGTGCCTGACTGAGGCAGCCAGGAAAACCTGTTCCCCAGTTCATCTGGGATTATCTCTAACTGATCCCCATCAAAGAAGGGCACTGATGTTAGCCAGATTTAATGTATTGCCATCGGCCATCTTCTCTGGAAGATGCCAAAAATCCCCTATGAACTTAGACAATGCCCCTGTAGTCAGGGTGTTATCGAATCCGTTTCCCGTGTTCTTTTAAATGGTCCATTTTATACTAAGATTCAAGAAAAAATTTCTAGATACCCTTCTTTTTACATGGCGTGGTCTTCCTGAGAGTGTCAAGGTCCAGTTGCTACTCTCTGGGCAAAACAGTTCTATAACTTTTAATGTTGCTTGTTTTCTTCAATCTGTAATTCAAACCAGGGAAACTATTAATTGATCGGTTCTTGTTTTTTTGGCTGTTCGACAGCCATACTTTAGATGTATTCCTAAAATTTAATGTAATCTTATCTCTTACATGCCAATAAAGGTTGTCTGTCTGTCAGTGCAATCCTAAGAAAACTTTCCTGGGAGTAAGCCCCCTGAATTTTGAGTAGACCATTTTAGGATTGCTCACCTTGTTACTGTCTTCTTAGGTTCCTTCTGCAGGACCTTAGAACTTGTGCTGCAAATGACTTATCGCCACAAAGGAACAGAATGGTATGTCTGCACCTACACAGTTCCTTTGGTAGAACAGCATTTCCATTTTTGGAAAAGGGGACAGTGATTTCTGCCAAGTTCCTCTCCCACTTCAGACCCCCCACTTTACCCCTAGTGGTGTACAGCCAAAGAAGGAAGCTGCAAAGTCCCACTCCATGGATTACATGGATGTTTGGATTCATGCCAGTGTAGCTAGAACTTGAACCCTTGTTTCCATGTTACCACCAATGGCCTGCCTATTATTTGGGGAATTTAGCTATATGGCAGAATAGGCCAGAGGGGTAAAGGAATCACACTCCACTTGTATACCAAGGTCCGGCACAGTAGGAAAACTCCAGATTTGAAGAGTAAATTAAATAGTTTTTATTAAAGTATTTCCCTAAGTGCAAGCACACTAAACATTCAAAGGAGCAAGCAGTACAGAACTAAGAAAGCAGAGGTGATTGATAGTGAATAGATGGGTTAGTTACTGGGTAATACAACCTGTCCAGACGTGCAGGGGTCCGTGAAGATGAGATTATGGCCTAACTCCTTACGGTTTAGGGATGGGCTGCCAGTTGGCATCAGGGCAGAGGCACACACTCTGAGGCCATGTGTTCACTGGGATATACCCTTTGGAAAACAATGCAGGTGAGAACAATAGATTACCTGGGCCAATCCTGGGTCCCAGGGGGTTTTGGCATCAGGATGGGCAAAGCCTAGATGTGACCAATGAGCTTCCAGAGAGGCAGGGTCTGGATTTTACAATAGAAGCTAGGTTTTGGATGACTGTACTGGGGCTGTCCATTGTGGAACAATAGAATGGTCTGGCATTTTCCTGGTACCAGACAAAAGGAGTGATGTTTCTTAATGTGTGGCAGGATGAACCTGAATAGCTGACCATTCACTAGACATTTAGAGTTAATGTTTCCTTTGGCTTTCAGTCTCTAAAATCGTATACCACTCTGGCAAGTCCTGCACCCTTTTCTGCCGCAGAATCCTCTTCCGTTCCCGAGGTAGCAGAGTCACTCGACTTCGGTTCTCCCTCTTTAAACTCATCATCTGTCCCCAGCTGACGTTTCAAAAATTCTTTAGCTTTAAAAGTGGAGTCTATCTTCTCTCTTCTATCACTGATTTTAAAGATGACACCTTCCAGAACCGCCCATCTGTACAATATTCCATTAGTTTGAAGAAAAGAAATTAATTCCTTGTAATTTTTCCTCTTTTGTCTAATTTCAAATGGAATGTCCTTTAAAGTTTTAATGGTTACATTTCCCATTTTCAGTGGAGTTGCTGATGTTGCTTTTAAAATGGCATCTCTGGTTTGTCTTCTTGAAAACTTGACCACTATTTCTCCAGGTAGGCTATTTTTTTTTAATATAGTTGAACTAAGCCCTATAGGCTGTCTTCATTTCGTTTACCAGTTCATCCGCTGTTAAGCCT
This sequence comes from Gekko japonicus, assembly GCF_001447785.1. Classification (NCBI taxonomy): domain Eukaryota; kingdom Metazoa; phylum Chordata; class Lepidosauria; order Squamata; family Gekkonidae; genus Gekko; species Gekko japonicus. The sequence goes on along the minus strand of NW_015167568.1, from coordinate 550,979 downwards.
ACTACTGGAGCAATGATCTCACTGAGCACCCTCTTCAAGTCTTCCCGATCCGTTTCAGGAACCCCCTGAAACCTGAGAATCATGTTAGCTTTTTCCATCTGAAGCTGCAAGACTCGATTCTCTTGCTCCTGTCCTTTTCTTCAACTTCTTACTTGTGGTGTCAATCTCTTTAATTTTCTCGTTTGCCTGCTCCACTTTTTTCTCCGTCTCGTTCAGCTGAAGCTGCTGTGCCACAAAGTTTTTATTCATCACAGTCAACTGCTGGTTAATACCATTGAGTTGTTCCATCACCGGCTTGAGCATATCCGCCAGGAGTTT
>NW_015167568.1:537254-550572 GCF_001447785.1 Gekko japonicus | reverse complement strand
TCTCATATACAGGTGAAAGTGCAAAAGTTCATCAATAAGTTTCAGGTCAATATCTTCTGGGTATGCTTCCATTAACAGTTCAACACCTTGCTGAATTTCTTGCTTAGATGCTGTCAGATTAGCAAGAATGGAAAACAATTGTGCAACATCACTGTACACAGTACTTCTTCTTTTTAAATTGGCTTCAAGTGCATCTAATATAGGAATAAATGATTTTATCCCAAACTTATCTCTTGAAGAAAGGGCATCTAAGGCATCAGGTGCACTTCTGTCATTTCTTTGCCATTCTCTTACTCTTTGTCTCCTTGTTTTGTAGTTAACAGTTGGCAAGGTGGCTTTTGCTTGTTTCTCAAGATCATTAAAATCCTTAAAAAATCCAGAAACGAACTGTATGAACTTGCACAAGAACTCAATAACAGGTCTGATTTCTGAAGGGCTTTGCTGACCTTGTGAAAATGACCTAGCACATAGGTCCAAAAATGCAGCATAAACACAAATTCCAGTTCTTCCATTTTTTGCAAAAGATTGTTAGCTTGAAGCCTGGTCTCCCCCTTCCCATTAACGTCAGAGTATGAATCACTGAGGGCATCAGTGATATCACTGTAACTTTCCAAAACAGCTTCTGTGGCTTTTGGGTGTGCGTCCCACCTAGTGTCTGACAAATATTTAGGGACTTTAGACTGAGGTGGCAAAAATGATTTTAGAACCGCCCATCTTTTTGTGGAGGATGAAAAGAAGGTATAAATTTCATTGATAATGCCAAAACAGTTCACTGCATCAAGGCAGCAATCCACAGCTGAATGGCCCACCAGATTTAAAGAGTGACCTGCGCATGGAATAACTCTTGCAAATTGTTTTTTTAATTATTTTTTGCTGCATACCGTTGTACTTACCATCCATGTTGGCAGCGTTGTCATAAGACTGCCCACCAGTTTCAAGCTCAGTGGTGAAATAGTTGAACACTAAATCAGCCATGCTTTCTCCTGAGTGGTCTTTTAGCTGTGGCAAAATGGGCACCCACCCTCAGCCCTGGGGGACTGAGTAGCCGGTTTGTGGTTTGTGAGCCCTGCTTCACCTTCCCCACCTCCTTGGTGGGCTTCTGTCACTCTTCAGTAGCTGCCACCATTCACTGACTTCCCTATGCCTTTCTTCAGGGGCAGTGAGACCGCTCTTGCTGACTCCTGGGGTTTGGAGATACCAACTTTGGGTTTCTCCTGGAGGGTTGGCACCACATTTTGGGGTTTTTTCCCTCCCAAGATCCATCTTAAGGCACTGGTAATGGGCAGAGCAGGGGAGACTCCGTGGTCAGAGCACCTGACTGGGGGTTTAAACAAAGAACAAAGGTTTTATTGTCTATTTACAAGTAACAGGATTTTAAACACAAAAAGGCACTTTAAATCAAAAACAAAAAGGAAAACACCACCGGGCACAAATAAAATAAGACAAAACGCGGTTCCTCTGTCCCTGAACTGATCCCTATACTTATTTTCCCTTGGGATGAGGTTCAGTTACCAACTTGCAGCCTGGCCTCCTGCTTTCTACAGGTAGTTCTGGATCCCTCCGAGGATCCCTTCCCACTGCTGCCTTCCCTGATCCCCAAGGCCTCTCTCTGCCTGTGGGCAATCTGCAGCAAGAGCCTCCTGGCCTCTCTGAGGGTTGCAAGATGACTCCCCCCTCCCAGGCTGGCTGGAGCATTTATATCTTCTGACTCCGCCTCCTGGTTTTCCTGTACTTTTTGGCCATAGAGGCATCTGAGATTAGTAGGCCTACCCTGGAGTTTTGCCCTACTTCCCAGGGTGGGTGGCCATTTTAACTAAACTAAACAACCTAAACTAAAGCAAACACAAGATGGAGTCTATTCTGTCACATCCAACAAGGCAACCCTATAGCACAACGTCATTTTCGAATCTAAATATTTTCAAAAGTTTATAAACTCCCAAAATTGCCAAAAGGATTCAAATAATTTTCTCCAAGACACATGCAATTAGGAGGCTTGAAAATGATGCAAAAACATAGGTTAATAATTAACTATAATTTCTCATCTAATAATTCCAGCAGCAGCAAACACCAGGCTCCCATCCAACAATCAATACTAGCCATTTAAAAGAGCCAACTGCCAAAAAATGTTCTATAAAATAAATATGTTAAACTTTGATTAGATTCTTCAATGGCTTTAGAACAATTAATCTACTATTAATGTATGAAGCAGTATTGTTTGGATTTATTGGCATGACGATTGACACCATCAATATTTCTTTTCATATCCAAGAAGTTCTGAGAAAGGGGTTGCAAGTGCATGCTGCAGGCTCTGTGAAGTGTGAAAAAGAGACTTCCCTGCCTGGGAGGGGTGAGGCCAGTGCCAGTCACATGTGCTTGCTCTGTTCAAGCCAAGGAGGAGGGAAGGAATGGAAGGGACTTGGGAGAGCTTGCTTGCCTGGTCTATCTGCCCCAGCCAGCCCCCCACTGGCACTCTCCCACTGATTAAAGTGCAGCACGTACCACTACTGACCTGACCCTTGAGCTGGCCTTAAGGCAATTGGAGCAATTTGGCCAATTTGGGCCCCACGGGCCGCTCCTAAGATGGATTTTATTTATATCTCTAAGATTCTGCAGACTTTGGCTGTGAACTGGGGCCCCACAGGCTGGCCCTGAGTCTCATAGTTGCCGTGCCCGAGTTGCCGTGTCCTTACATGAAGTCTTGGGTTTGCAATTTTGGGAGAGGGGAGACTGCCCGCTGGGGGGGGGGCAGGGCTGTGGAGGCCCCCTAGATTTAGAGGCCCTAGGCTTCAGCCTACTTAGCCTATACATAAATCTGGCACTGCCAGCGCTATATGTTATTTATTTATTCAGAAATTTATATTCCATTTTTCTGTTCAATGGGAACCCAAAGCAGATTACAACATTGTCCTTTGCTCTTTGTTTTAGTCTCACAACAACCCTTTGAGGTAGGTTAGGCTGAAAGAGAATGACTGTCCCAAGATCACCAATTAAGTTTTCATGGCACAGTGGGGGTTTGAAACTGGTTCTCCCAGCTCCTATTCAAAAACTCTAACCACTATACAACATTGGCTGTCACACTGGCATCGTTTGCTATGTCATACTGATGTTTTCAACATCTCTCTGTATGATAGATGTGACACAAAACCAATACAGACCACATCAAATGTCTGTAAAAGAAATATGACTGACAGAACCAGGCAATGTAACATTGCAAATGAGTAAATCATTTAATTGCCATGAACAGAAACTTTGCATTATGAACAACTCCATTTTCTTGTACTCCTTGTTCTACTGTTGCTTCTTATTAGTGCAATCTAAGTAGTCATACCCAAGTAACTGGATCTGCTCTGGAAGATGCATTAGCATCTTATTGCACGATGCTCACTGGAAACTTCTGGACATGGCTGCTTACAATGAATGAGTTATACAAGAGCATAATCATGGGATACTTTAGGGATGTTTTCCCAAGGTTCTAATACCTGAGTACAAAATACACACATCTTACATTAATTATGAGGGTTGCACGGTGCACTCAAAACATCTTTAAGCAGGGTCCTGATTCTCCCCCTGTATTTTGAAAGTGAAAAAACCAACCACCCTGAACTTTGTGTACAACCACTCTTCATCACCAATGTGAGATATTTGTATTTTGTACTTCCATAAAAGAACCCATGTACAAAGTTATTCAGGTATGCTTCAGTGGCAGAATCTTACTATGAAATGCATTGTTGTAACAAGGATACTTAAAAAGTAATCTAATTAAGAAACAGGTGTTGCAATATAAATGCATTAGCTTTGAAAGAAAGGCGGGGTGTGGGAAAGCAAGTAGATTTACTTTGATGTCACAATAGGATACAAAAAGCTCGTACTGCAACAGTAATTTCTTCTTCAGGGGAATATTCTGTTGGTTTTTAATTGTGAAGTTTTTAATTATGATTTGTAAGCCACTGTAAGCCACAAAGAAAGGCAGGATATAAATATTTTAATTAATAAATAATTGCTTTTTGAGGTTTGTGAAGGCACATTTTACCCTAGTATGTACTTTCATCTAAACTCTGAACCAAGTTGATGTGACCTCTTATTAAAAACAATGCTTTGATGACACATAGGTTGTGTTCAGACTGGCAGTTTGGCCTGATATAGGCACATTTCACAAATGGGTTAAATGGGCCTGGTCACACAGCGACATCTGTCAGGCGTTCCCTGGGTGTACTCACCCTATCAAGAGGTTGACTTGGAGCCGGGATAAAAAGCTAACACCTCCAAAGTGATGTTTTTGTTTCCCCGCGCATTCATTGTACATGGCCGGACGTCTGAACACGGGGAAGCATGTGCAGAATGAATTTGGCAGTCTGAACCTGCAGATCCGTTCTGCCACTAGGGAGGTTTTTTTAAAAAATGCCTATATGTGCATGTGTGCGCATGTGCACAAGTGCATATGCGGTGCATGCCCACTTATGCACACACATGCATTTTTAACTTTTTTTGCAGTGCACTCCATGGCTGAGGTGCTGCAATTATGTGGATGCTTGACCATGGGATGTCTCCGTGCATAACCCACAGCAGGGTGTGCTGTGTGGCTGATATGCCCCACAACACTTTAAACCGGTTCAGTTAGAGGCGGCACTGTATCGTGCCAAACTGCCAGTCTGAACGCAACCTTTGTAATATAAAAGTTAAATAAAATGGCTACATTTTGTATAAAAAGAGTCACAGGTATTAATGAAGGGTGATCAAATCAAGAAGGTTGATCAAATTTGAACGCACAGCTCAATACAGTAATTGAATGCTGTGTTCAGTGCCAGTGTAATTATTTTACTCAGAAGTCATTGCAACTGAGTTCAGTGGAAGCTGCCCACTGAAAAGTAGCTGAAGGGAGACATCATGACTTAGCTACAGGATAAGGGGAGAGTGAATCTTTATGGATGGTTCCTATGCATGAACATAGCCACAATTCCTTCCAAGAGTTAAATTTTTCTGAGATGCATTTTGGACTAATTTTATGTCTCCCAAGAAAACAGTCCAGACCATATGTCTGATTTGCATGGTGGCCTCTTGAAAAATACATTTGAGTACAAGTTATTTGTTTGCTGCAACTCACCCAAATGGATTGGTCCATTTTCACTGCAAACATTGTTTTAGCATCTGTAAGTGTAAACATGAAGATTTGTGTGTGTACCCAAATGCTTGTCACATTAATCAGCCTCTACATGGGTGTTTTTGAAGGTCCACTTATGCATCTGCAAGCAGGCCACAGTTGGAAACAGCTTGAGAGAAGCATCTTCATCATAGACAGCTTGCCTCGTCTATTGATGTGGTCTGCAGTGTCCTGACATAGTCCAATAAAGCAGATTCTACAGCAGTGTTCTGTGATGGTTCTCTACTATGAGTTATGGTCAGGCCTATTTGGAATTACTAAGTGGGAACCAGGCATACCTGTCTCATGGTGCCAGTCCATGAGTATGACCTACTGTGTAAAACACACAGGAGTTGTGCAAGTGTTCTGGAACCACTCATGCTCAGTTCAAATGGTACATGCAAAGGAGAACTTCTCATACCCATCCCTACATTACTTAGTGTGTGTGTGTGCGCATCATCATTTGGATTTCCTACCTCAAGGTACCTCTTCCTTTTGGACCTCACCACCTGTGCACTGTCTGTAATGGCTAGCATATGCCATACACATTGAACATACAAATTCTGCATGGACTGTGCCATACAGACTTCAAAACCATGTTTGATAAACTGAGCATTCCTGAGACACTTTTTTTGGGGAAAAGCCAATGATACCTTGGCAGAGGTGATGCCTTGTGGCTATGAAACAATACAAGAAACACTGAAATTGTCCAATTAAAAAATAGAACATCCACTGTGACAAGGACATTCAAATGGACAGAACTAAAAGGCAAACAGAAATATTTGAAGAAGTGGTGCTATCATATGCCAGTTACAACTTTCCTCAGGGATCATGTTACATTAGAACTATCCCTTTTGTGTATCTCTAATTTGATAGATCTAAAGCAAGGACAGAAGCAGCCCAGTATCCACTTACTGAAGTGTTTGCACTATTATGCACACAGATGCTTATTCTGAGTTGAAGCCTTTCAGAGTTTGTTTCTAATGCTTAAATTAGAAAATTGTCAATATGCTTTCAGCTAAGAAGACACACTGAGAGCTACTAGCATCAGCACACAAAGAATATCTGTGAAGAGCAGTGCTCGGTGAACCCCCAGAGCACAGAGACCTGCATTTTGAAAAGGAAGGAATGCAGATACATGGGAAAGGCTTTTGAAGTCCACAAAAAGCTTTTAAAAAAGACTCGAAGAGGAGCAGGAAGAATAGATCACAACCTTATTTTAATTCTCAGCTCCACAAACACTGAAGGCTTTTATTTAGACAACTGGAAACAGTCTCATTCTGAAAATCAGGAACGTGACTCTCATCATGTAAATAGTTAAATGTTCTGTAATCCAAGGTACATGCTCACTGTGCATTCAGGGATCTCTCGTCAGTGTGATGAAAAATGTTGGCTCTTTTTTAATTTATTACTAAAAGAACAATTTGGAAACTTGATATATTGCAAAACTATTAATTTAAACCCTCATCTGTTTGATGCCTTTTTGTACAAATGATTTCTCGACGTTAGATGCTTTCTGAGGATTAAATGATTTTAAGGGGGATTAAATGTTAATTAAAAATATAATAGAAATATCTGTTGCAGAGATGGCTGACATAAGCATTTGTCTGCACAATCACGCTGTTATCATCCACCCAGGCTTTACCCCCCTACAAGTTGGAGCCACAGTTCATAAGGATATAAATTACAGATATGGTGGTGGTTCTTTTTTTTAAGGCTTGACAATGCATTTGTTTACACTTCACAAAAGCAGAGCAATGTCCTTGAAATTTCTAAAGGTCATTGTTAATGGGTTCATTTTTTTTTTTTTTTGGCACCAACTGTGTCTTTCTTAGCTTGTAAGAACAGTATTCCCGGAGAGGTCCTTGAAGGGGTGGGAGGAACAAATTCCATGTGGCCAGTTCAGCTGCAATAATCTCTTTTCTCCTTCTGGTCCAAGCCACACATGACAGCACTCTAGTGTCTTTCATCATTATCTGTCACTCTTTTGTGTCAAGCAACTTATATCCACAGCCATTCTGGCAATTAAAATGAAAATGGGCCCAACGTAATTCACATTGAATAACTCTAAGGAGAATGACATCAAGTGCCAACCGCTCTATTGAGCCTTTGGTACCTGATACCACTAGACTATTGTAAGTGTTTTATGAAGAAAACAAATACACTGTTACATGCAGGGTTCAGAGCCTGAGGAGGATAGATCAGATCTCTGCAGTACCTTGGCAGTAACAACAAGAATAATCTTAGGAATAGGTTGTGATCGGTGATGATAAGCAAAGAGTAGTCAAAATAGAAAACAATGGCTTGGCCCTATAGACTTATTAAAAAGGCTGAACATTTCATAGCCCATTTATTTGCCAAAGTTTCTCATCAACAACATCAATAACAATTTTCCAAACAACTTCTGCCTGCTTGGAAACCACTCTGATGATTAGAGCACTGTGAGGTTGCTCCTGATATCTTTAGAGCTCTGTTTAATTTTTTAAGGTGGATGGATTTCTAAGGACCTGTCTGCTGGCTGGCAGGACTAGGAAAGAATTTTTAAGGGCAGTTAAGGCAGTTGAATCCCCTTTGTCAAGCAAAGACTGCAAGCTTAATATATGTGTCTAGCTGTGCAACAAATTCCTCTTTTGATTAGGCTTGATGAGCCTAGTCAGCAATTAACATCTTCATTAATTGTGTTAATGAAGATGTTGATTAACTTCTTCATTTAATTCACCTGCCTGGGAGATCACTTTCTGAAGTGAGGTGGGTAATGACCAGAGACATGGCCTGCTTTGTGGTGATGGCCCAACTCTGGAACTTTCTCTCCAAGCTGCTCACTTGGTGCATAGTCTATTCAGCTTTAGGAACCAAGTGGAGATTTTTCTTTCCCACTGGTTTAACAGTTAACAAATACCACCCCAATTGAATTGATTTTATGGATCTTTAAAAAATATATGGAATTGTTGCTGTTCTTAATTATTATTTAGAATAAGCCATTTATGCCAAGCCCTCACAAGGCTAGCCCAGGATAGCCAGATCTCATCAGATCTTGGAAACTAAGCAGGGTTGGCCCTGGCTAGTATTCGGATGGGAGACTTCCAAGGAAATACCAGGGTTGTGATGTGGAGGCAGGAAATGGCAAACCTAGCCCAGAAAACCCTATGTTGTTGCCATAAATCAGCTGTGACTTGATCGCAAGAAAGAAAGAAAGCTATAAAAGTTGGCATATACCCTTCCTTAGGCTGGAGAAGGGCTTCAAACATTGCTCTGCGGAGTGGTAGGGTACATCCCATTTTAATAAAGAAAGGAAGAAATACTCATATATGACTTTCTTTTGCACACTGATGCTGCAAAGTGGGTATCGACTGCTTTTCTTTTGCAAAAGATGAGCATTGAAGCTGCAAGCTTTAAGCAGTTTAATAAGTAAGTTAGCCAACAAAATTTAGTTGATTAATTTGTGAGAACAAACTGTTATTGGTGGGATTGTAAATTAAGGGCATCCCCCTCCCTCCCCCCGGCCCCCTCACCCCTGATCGATCGCAGCACAATCAAGAGAAGAGCAGAGGATGGCTAGGCGTTTGCAGACTCCCTCCCTGCGAAACTAGTGGGGCTTCACCTGGGCCAGCCCATGCTTAGGATTGGTCCCTCGAGTTGGAGCAGGCGGGAGGAGAACATTTGGATGCTTACCATTCATTGCTCTTGTAGTACTATTGCTTGTTTGATGCCCATTCCAGCTTTTTACCCTGTCCCCTGAATTTCTGCCTTGCAAGAGAGAAATGTCCTACTTGCGAGTAAACCTTCCCTGAAGTGGGTTGCAAGGCTTTGGCCTTCTGTGGTCTGTCTCTGTAACCCTCCCTGTTCTCTCCCCCAAGTTCAGAAGCAAACCCTTCCCTCCTTCCCCTCTGACTCCTCGCTCAGCCTCTCTAGCAAGCAGCTCGGCTGTTTTAACCCTTTCAGAGCTGCAGACCCAGGGGGAAAGCAGGGATTTCCCTCTATTTCCTTTGTAGCTGAAAACGGAGAGTTTAGGGGAGGGGTGAGACACAGTGAGCCCTTGAAGGGGGGGGGGTCGTTGAAATCAAGCCACCTTTCCAGGGATCCAGGCCCTGTCCCTTCCCCCTCCAAGAAATACTGTGACAACTCCCACAGGGGCGCTTTCTCTCCACCATGCTTCCTCCCATGAATTTTAGAAAAAGAGCCTGGTGGTCTCCTAAAGTCTAACCCTGCCTCCCCCCTCCCCGAGGTTGACGGCCCTTATAGAAGGTGGGTGAATAAGAGGGGGGGGGACACTTTTCTGAGATGGCTGAACAGTGCAGGATCCTCTGGGCATCCAACCCCATGCAGAGTGACTCCTGAGCAACCCCACTGAGGTGCACAGGGCAAGGCAGATGGCGGCCCGGCTGAAACTCAGCCAGAAGCAGCACAGGAGGAGGAGGGAGAAAGGGAGAGGACGTTTGAAATCCCCCTTCCCGTCCCATTCAGTCTTTGGTGCTGGCGAGCCTTTAGCCCGCAGAAGCATGCAGCCCGAGGCGGGCAGCCCTGATCCCATTAAGGCATGAATGGACTGTCACCTTCAGCTGTTCTCGCCGTCCTCCCCTCCCCCCACCAGCTTTTTCACTTTGGGAACACAAAGCTTTCTTTCTTCCTTCTAAAAATCTTATTAACTAAGCCTTTATTTCTCCTGATGGCAGGCCCCCCGAGAAAAACATTGGCCCCACCGAGAAAAAAGTTGTTAGCTACGGGGCTGGTTATAATTATAGTGTGTTAATTACATAGGGCATGAAAATAAAATATCAAAGATGCCTTTTTCTAGTTGATAGGTTTCAATTATTAAAACATAAGTTTACTTTGCAACTTCTTCAGTAACCATATTTAGACATCACAAACAAACTCTGGTCCATTCATGATATGTTAAAACCTTGTTTATTCTCAAGAACATGTGCTTTCTAGCTCCCCTGTTCATGTGCATCCAAAAATCTATAACATCTGAGTTCAGGAATTCTTCAGCCTAAGCCCAGTTTGTTGTGATATTCATATTCAGATGGTTTAACAAATTAAGTTAATTTCTGTCTCAGTACTCAGGATTCAAAACTGTAGTTTAATTCTGGTTTGTGTGAAAGCAGTTTGTGTGCTAAGGCACACAAATTCAGACATTCTAACAGCAGTCTGTGGTTCAAGTGAAGACTTTATCATGCAAGAAACCTTCAGTCTTGGGTTCGTATGTGACAGGATGAGAGATGGAGAAGTCAAGGATGAAAATAAAAATCAGAAACACTATAGAGCCATGATCTGAAGGAAGATTTCCATATTTAAAATCTGGCAACATGCCAACTTATTTACACTTAACTGGTTAATTGGTGAATTAGTTGAAAGGCAGCTTATTAACAGCCTAACCTTCTTGAATTGGTTAATTGCTGTTGGTAACCATCATCATAATCTATACAGCAATTTCTGTATAGGCAGAAGACTCCATTAATCCTTACAATGTTAGATCAATATTATTCTGATACTGCATATACCACAATGTGCAGTTTTGCAAAAACTCAGTGCAAACCTGTTCAATAGGTATGTATTACTGTTTTGCATGCACCAAACCCGCTGGATTGATCAGTTCATGTCTGACTGATGCCTCAAACACAGCAAGTTCAACTGTTGAACACATTTGTGTCTTTTCTAGAGAAAGCCACTAGTTTAGTTTTAAAAATCATGGTGGTGTCCATTCCCCACCGGTGATGAGGCCAGACCTGGCAACCCTAATCACATGCAAAGTGCCTGGAAGGTACCTATAGTTCCTATAGTAGGAGCTGTTCCCTTAAGTATCCTGGGTCCAGTAGACAATGCGATTTAAAGTTATATACCAGTACTTAGAATTTTGCCCAGAAGCATGAAGGCAACCAGTGGAGCTCGTACAAGACTGAAGTTACCGGAATACAGGAAGCTGCGTTATACTGAACCAGATCATTGGTCCATCACACTTAGTACTGTCTACTTAAACTAGCAGTGGATCTCCAGGGTTTCAGATAGAGGAGTTTCATATCACCTGTCTCCTGATCCTTTTAAATGGAGATGCCAGGGACTGAGCCTGGGACCTTCTGCATGCCAAGCAGATGCTGTGGTACTGAGTCACAGCCCCTTCTAGTGATATATGTATCCTGAAGGCAACACTGTGGCTGTTTCATACAAAGTGCAAAATTGTGCTGTCTCAGGAGAAACAGCAGCAAATGGGTTAGAGGGGAGCAGATACACTGTTTACATACCCCACCCACTTTTCCCCTGCACTGCATTGTCACAGAAGTGACCAGAGGGGGCCTCCTGAAGCCTGACAGTGCCCCTTCCCCTCTCACAGCTGAGCCCTCAATCAAATGTTAAAGGAAGAAAGACCTGATGAAGAGCTAAAAGAGGGGTGGGGTAAAGATTAGTCCAGCCATTTTAAATTCCCTTTCAGAATGGCTGCAGACAGAGTGTTCACACAGTCACATTGGTATTTTTACCAATACCTCTGCAAACTGTTTAGCACTTCTTAAGTTGAGGAAATTCAAAATCTCAGTTCCAGTTTCACATCGGCTATGAACTCACTGAATGGCCTTGGATGAGCTGCTGTTCCCCCAGCCCCCTCTTGGCTAACCCCACTGGCAAATTCACAGTTGGGTCCAGTGGGACCCTCTGGGGAAAGATTTGCAGCTGTTTTCTGGATTCTTTTGTTTGGATAGGTGATCCTGTTTTCTTTACATTAAGAGAGAATGTCACCCAGCAAGGATCTGAGCCCATATCTCCCTACCTTGCTGGGATCATCTATCCAAGTACATGACTCTGAGCTCATTGGAAGAAGAGTGAGATAAGAATGAGAGCAATAAAAGATTTGTGGATCCCTGAAGGTTGCATTCAGAAGAGAAGAAAATGTGGTTTAGCATCTATATGCGCCTCCTCGCCCAGATTGCCTGGAGGTACGGGCTGGCGTGTCACCAGTACGCTGATGACACCCAGCTATATCTGTTGCTGGGTGGTCGGTCTGGCTCTGACCCAGATGACCTGGAGCTGGCGCTTCAGGATGTAGCGGGCTGGCTTAGACTGAGCCGACTGAAACTGAATCCAACGAAAATGGAGGTCCTGTGCTTGAGTCAGAGCGGGTCGGGGGTAGGGATCCCATTGCCGGCTTTCGGTGGGGCACCACTGGTGCCAGTGCCGAGGGTCAGGAGCTTGGGAGTGCTCCTGGATGCCTCCTTAACAATGGAGGCCCAGGTAGCAGCCACTGCCAAGGCGGCCTTTTACCACCTACGGCTGATCAGGCAGCTGGTTTCCTTCCTCGAACACACTGACCTTGCAACAGTGATCCATGCAATGGTTACCTCAAGATTAAGACTACTGCAATGCTCTCTACATGGGGCTGCCCTTGTCCCAGATCCGGAGGCTGCAGCTAGTGCAGAATGCCGCGGCCAGGCTGTTGTTGGGTCTCTCTATATGGGACCACATCCAGCCTGTGCTGAGGACACTGCACTGGCTGCCTATAGCGTACTGGATTCAGTTCAAGGTGCTGGTGCTAACCTTTAAAGCCCTACATGGTATGGGGTCTGCCTACTTGAAGGTCCACCTCTCCCCATATGTGCCCCAGCGAGCACTGTGGTCAGGTTCACAATATGGAGAGACCCAGCTGAGCTCTGAGCAGGAGCAGGAGACAGAGCTGCTAGAGGGGTGAGTGTTTTTTTACTTGCTTTCAGCTGAGTATTCAGTATTTAAGAAAGCACCTTGCCAGAGGGCGAGCTAAAGGACTCTTTGCCTGTGGCTCTTAGCCTAGGGACTCTTAGACTCGGGACTCTGTAAGAAGCCCAAAAAGAGCCAGAAAGCCAAGGCCCTTTGTCTTCCTCGTAAAATACTTTGACTTAGACAAGAAAAACCACATAAATCCAAAGGGTTTTAAAAGGGGGATTATATTTACTTATTTTAAAAGAATTATGAAGCCAGAATGCCAGCAGGGGGTTGGGGGCTGTCCAGTGTTTTGTACAGAGTGTCACATGTATGACTATCTGCCCACTGGACAGAAGTCTTGGGTGTGTGCTCGGTGCAAGGAGCTCCTGGTTCTCAGGGAACGTGTGTGCTCCCTTGAGGCCAAGGTGGCTGACCTGGAGAAGCAGAGACAGTCAGTTAGGTGCACAGAAAAGACTCTCGGGGACTTGATAGATACGTCCCACTCTGGATCTGGCA
>NW_015167568.1:534829-534968 GCF_001447785.1 Gekko japonicus | reverse complement strand
CCTAAGTAAGCTCAAAAATCATGGGATAAAAGGACAAGTCCTTTTATGGATCAAAAACTGGCTAATTAATAGAAAACAGAGAGTATAAACAGGCAATTTTCTCAGTGGAGGGAGGTAAGCAGTGGGGTACCGCAGGGAT
>NW_015167568.1:514257-534533 GCF_001447785.1 Gekko japonicus | reverse complement strand
AGTAGATAACTCACTGAAAATGTTGAGACAGTGTGTGACTGTAATAAAGAAGGCCAATGCTATGCTGGGGATTATTAGGAAGGGTATTGAAAACAGATCAGCCAATATCATAATGCCCCTATATAAATCAATGGTGCGACCTCATTTGGAATACTGTGTGCAGTTCTGGTCACCACACCTTAAAAAGGATATTATAGCTTTGGGAAAAGTGCAGAAAAGGGCAACTCAAATGATAAAAGGGTTGGAACACTTTCCCTATGAGGAAAGGTTAAAGCGCTTAGGGTGCTTAGCGCTTAGGGACGACTGAGGGGTGACATGATTGAGGTTTATAAGATTATGCATGGGAAAGAGCAGGTAGAGAAAGAGGTACTTTTCTCCCTTTCTCACAATACAAGAACTCATGGGCACTCCATGAAATTGCTGAGCGGTCGGGTTAGAACGGATAAAAGGAAGTACTTCTTCACCCAAAGAGTGATTCACACATGGAATTCACTGCCACAGGAAGTGGTGGCGGCTACAAGCATGGACGGCTTCAAAAGGGAATTAGATAAGCATATGGAGCAGAGGTCCATCAGTGGCTATTAGCCACAAGGTATAGATAGGGGCTCTGGGGCAGGTGATGCTCTGTCTTCTTGGTGCTTGGGGGGGGCAACAGTGGGAGGGCTTCTAATGTCCTGGCCCCACTGGTGGACCTCCTGATGGCACCTGGTATTTCTGGCCACTGTGTGACAGAGTGTTGGACTAGATGGTCCTTTGGCCTGATCCAACAGTGGTGTCTCTTATGTTCTTATGTTCTTATTGCCTGACCCTCCCTGGTCCAAAAGAAGCCAGGCTGAATGTCACCAGAACCAGGGCTTTCTCAGTGGTGCCCCCAACCTGGTGGAATGAGCTCCTGGAGAACATCAGGGCCCTGCGGGACCGTTTAGGGTTCCACAGGGCCTGTAAAACGGAGCTTTTCCACCAGGCTTTCGATTAGGGGCTGCCACTGATGAGTGTGCCCTGGAACAATTTCTGGTCTGAATTTTTAGAACACCCTTGGACATGAGATTCTGCTGGACGCTACCCCTATCGTTGGATGGGATTTGGATTACCGCCATTTCTGTTGGGTTAATTGCAACTGGTGTTGCTTTAATTGATATGGTATGTATTAATTGTTTTACCTTGGTTATTTATGCTGTTTTAATGTTGTTAGCCGCCTTGAGACAGATACCTAGAAAGGAGGGATATAAATATAATAAATAAATAAATAAATTTATACCCCGCCCTTCACTACCCAAGGGAGTCTCAGAGTTGCTTACAAACTCCTTCCCCTTCCCCTCCCACAACAGACAACCTGTAAGGTAGGTGGGGCTGAGAGAGCTCTGACAGAAACTGTTCTTTTTCAAGAACAGCTATGCCAGAACTATGGCTTGCTCAAGGTCATCCAGCAGGTGCAAGAGGAGGAGCAGGGAATCAAACCCGGTTCTCCCAGATTGGAGTCCGCGCACTTAACTGCTACCTCAAACCAATTTGAAAAGGACCAGCTTTAGCACAACAGATATTTGAAGCTGCAAAGCCTGCAATTCAATTAAAGCCATGCCATTAGACAAGTTAAATATAACAGTTTCCTTTTTTATATAATTAGGAAGGGCATCATAGCCCAAATCTGTTATTGCATACACAGCAGAAATAGAAAATAAAAATTACACCTTGGCTGGGATGTGTGAAGCCTCTTAATGACAGCACAAAGATCCAACTTTGCTGGAGGGATGGGCCAATGTGGCAATGTTGTTTGTTTTGGGGTTGTGCATTTCACTGTGATTGATTTTGATTCACATCATTTTTTTTACATTGTTGATGAGCACTTTGTTTCTTACAGTTACCAACCAGATGCGTCCAGAAAGTCAGCAAGCTGGGCATGGAAACAGCAGCTTTCCTATTGCAGAAATAGCACATACATGCCTTGCACACAGCTGTGTACTAACATGATCCTGATTGATTACCTTCTTCTTGATCATCCTCAGCATTTCCTTTTTCTTTCTTTCTTTTTTTACAGTTTAGTAAGTTTTTATTGAAAGATAAGTCAAACATACAGAAGATATAACGTGCATAAACCAATATAACAGTGTATAACAATGATATTTCCAACAGTAATACTTAAACCTTACAGCATGTTTGCACCATAGCATTTCCAGATAATCTAGGATTAATACAACTGCTAATCTAGTTTTGTAGATAGAACAAAAGAGTGCGCAGACCTTAAAAGAAGCTCATTACTTATAGATGCATCCACTCAGAGTATCCGAGATTTGTTGGCAAAATGTCAGTTTCTGTGAAATATGTTATTAGAGCAAACCATTTTCTTACAAATCTAGATTGTGACCCTGCGTGTCTTTGTGTGTGTATCTCTTTTTTATTTTTATATAATATTTTTTATTTCAGTCCCAAGTGAATCCCAAGTGAAGTAACTCTGTTCCTGTGATGGTTAAGAATTTTCGTTGGTCAACAAAACTAACTCCCACTTAAGCCTAATTGTTATTGGCTTCTCTATAGAACATAGAAGAAACGGCATATAGGGGAGAGCTCAGTTATACAATCACTCGCTTTTGCAGTGTATTTTTAATCTCTGTTACTTGATGTTCTGTATCCACTTCTCTCTAGGGGAACAGAAATAATACCTATGAAGTGCAGCACTTTCTTCTTCTGACCAGTGGGCAACACAGGCTGCGATTCAGAATATGTTATCCGTTGGGAGAATCAGGCGTGTGGCTCTTGAGCATCAGTAGGATGCTAATTCTGAAGTGGTGGGAAGCTCTGGCTAGCGGCAGGGCACAAGGCTTCTGGGGACAGCCAGGATGCTGTTCAGTGTACTTCAAAGGGGATTCTCAGTTACAGGGAGAAATAAAGGAGCGATTCTGAAGTTTCTCGCTGCCAGAAAGCTTGAAGGAGAGCCCCTGACATTTTTCTTTTTATAGGCAGAGATAATGCAGGTAAGGCTTTCCCCTTTAGTTTGACTCACGATTTTCCAAATGCCAGAAACTGTAAAATGGGAAGAGCATCTGGTAATTTTTTTAATTTGGTTGTTGGCCCAAATTACCACTGTTGCCAAGGAAAAATCTCTTCTCCACAGTCTCCTTACTTCGTTATCATTTTAGATCATCTTTAGATTTCATATATCAATGTGATACATATTCAGCAGCAGTCAGCCCAAGTGGTGTAGAGCCACTGTAGGATAGTGGCTAGAGTGTCAGAGTAGGATCTGGGAGACCCGGGTTCAAATCCCCACTCTCCCCAGGCCAGGCTGAGAAGGGAGAGAGTGTTGTGTTGCTGGCCACAGCAGCACCAGGAGGGAGAGCTGATCAGTTCCTCATCCTGCCCTGACATTGGGGCATTGAAGAATTGATAGGGGGCGCCATCCACTGCACCCCACCCCCGCTGGCTAACGGCCTGTAGTTTTGCCAACTATGAAATAACCTTGCGGACAGAGAGAGAGAGAGAGAGAGAGAGACTAAAACAACACAAAATTTTAAAACAAATGGGCAAGCAGGAACAATTTTCCATCTATGCTATATACAGAGCCTTAAAGCGACTTATGTGACTTGTTCACAGCTGACCCTGGCAGACTATGATATTAATAGGTTATTGACGTGCTCGGCCTTAAACAGCCAGAGGGAACATCACAAGCAGTAGCTGCAATGCATTGGAGATTTGTATCATTGATTGGTCTGTTTAACCCATCATCTCCAGGCATTTAAACAATGATATACGCTTGACAAATCTAATATTTCATTTTCTATCCAGGGACCACAAAACAGAGATTTAGAGGGGGGGGGGCAAGGGGTAGACACATCCCAGGAAGCGGTGACAAATTAGAGGGGAAATCCCAGACAGCTAATGGCTGAAATTTTGGCCTGTGTCATAGGCAATAAATATATAAAGCAGCAGGGATGTAGAACGAAAAAAAAATGTTGCCTAATACTGAAAAGTCTGTACCAGGTATAGTTACTGTGAATGCATTGTTGGTCTCCTTGTACTTGATCTACAATATATGAGACAAAACCTGGATCATAGCAATCGTAACATCAGGAGATCATATGCTAAAAGCACTGCATTCTAATTATGTATGCGCTCTAGATCACAGAGTTGGAAGGGACCATACAGGCCCTCTAGTCCAGGCCCCTACTCAGTGATCAGTTTTAACTGTGGATATAAGGGCAGTTCTGGGCATAAGTTACTGCTCATGTGTTTAGCCCAGTCATTGGTTTTCATTGCCAGGTCCCAACTGTGGAATATGTGAAATAACAAAAGAAAAATGGATGTGAGCATGTGCAGAAAACATTTTCCACACAACTGCAGGCTGGTTTTGCTCCATAAAAAACCAAATGCTAGAGATGCCTAGTAATCTAGTTTCATATTTCTAGGAGATATTTTTCATGGAAAAACATTCTACCATGTGATCCCCCACCCACTCTCTAAAGTGGTTCTGTCTAAAATGGTTGTATGGATGTGTGGTCAGAAATCAATTACTGATCAAAATATGAACAATACAACACACAATTTTAAATATCAGAAGTCCTTCAAATTTGGGGGGAGGGGAATCCTGACATTCAGGAGAGGTCAAAAAACCTGCTAATGTTATAGCTCATTCTGGTGATTTGCCGCCTAGCTTTGATTTCCCAGGTGACTGGAAGAAGGACAAGCAGTGAACTCACAGTAGAATCCAAAACCAAGTTACACTCTTCTTGGTCAGTTGAAAACAATAGGTTTAGAACAGTGTAACTTAGGATGACTCTGCTAGCATCAGTAATATATATCTGATGGGATCACGGGGAATAGAAGTGTCCAAACTGGCACCTTTAGTATTTTCACTTTCCATTAATCATCTCAGGCCCCGGTCACACAGAAGGTTTTGGCCCGGGAAAGGGACGGATCAGGGGTGCAGCAAACGGGCGCAATCTCACCGCATCATCTAGGAAGCGGCATGCACCCATCCCCGATCCATCCCTAAAGCCGGAAAACCCGCTGCAAAAAAGAACCACCTACAGAGGACTTACCTGGAACGTCACATCAAGCATTGCTGTGGGATCACCGGCGCACCCGTCGTCCGGAGCAATCCAGGCTCCCGGCCGAACTGCACATGCGCACACATGTGCAGTTCGGCTGCCGTGCTCTTCCTTCAGTGGCTTCCCCCCCGACATCTGATCGTGCCGGGGAGGCACTGTGCCTTGGCTCAGAGGATCTATGTGATCCCACCGCCGCGTGTCTCTTTTGGTGTGGCTTTCAAAAGCTGCACTTTGCCCGTGCTCCCCCCCCCATGTGGCAGGGGCCTCATTGTACCATCTCATTACTCCTATGTATCCTGTTAGTATTATGACATGGATAGCCTGGGCTAGCTCAATCCCATCAGATTTCAGAAGCTAAGCAGGGTTGGCCTTAGCTAGTATTTGGATGGGAGACCTCTAAGGAATACCAGGGTCATGATATGAAGGCAGGCAATGGAAAACCATCTCGGAATGTCTCTTGCCTTGAAAAACCTTTGGGGTTGTTGTAAGTCAGCTGTGAATTGAAGGCAAAAAAAGAGAAAAAAATATTGTTTGTGTTATTCCACTGTCGAAGGCTGTAACTGTGTTAGGAAGGCAGGGGAAGAGTTTTGCTTGTATGTGCTGGCAGACAGGCTAGGAAGATGGAGGGGGGATTAGATTCAAAGAAACGATGGTAATTCTTTTCAAAATAGACAGTGCCAGCCATCCTGTGTGTCATCCAGGGGACAGAAAGGCAGGACTTCAGAGGTAAATGGGGTAAATAGAGGCAGATGTCCAGATTTTTCACCTTCCCCAACAATCGGCAGTGCACCTGCCTTGCAGACATATTGGGTATGTATGTGCCATCAAGTTGCAGCTAAATTATGGCAACCAGGGACTTTCAAGACAAGTGAGAAGTAGGGACAGTTTATCATTGCCTTCCTCTGCAGAGCCATCCTTGGTGGTCTCCCATTCAAATACCAATCCTACTTAGTTTCTGAGGTTTGATGAAATTAGGCTATACCATACCATTCCACACATATTGGGTATGTATGTCTTATATCTCAAAAACTAAGCAGGATCTACTCTGGTCAGTATTAGGATGGGAGACCAGGGTTGCTACAGGCAATGGTGAACCACCTCTGAATGTCTCTTGCCTTGAAAACCCCATGGGATCGCCATAAATTGGCTGCAACTTGACCGCAAAAAGAGTCTTAACAAAAGAATGAAAGAAGTTCCCAAGATCATTAGAGGTGCCTAGAGACAGACACTAAGATTTTATTGGCTTGACAGTAAGCACAGGTGCATATACACACACTCCAAAACAGAAGAGACATGAGAAATCACACAGGATGAGGATGCATGATGAGAAAGGTTTCGAATCTCTCTTCTGATCTGTTGATTTACAATTTGAGATCAACATCTGTAGTTGGCAGAAAAAAGCAGTCACATTTTTTCTCCGGTACATATTCCCAATCCCCCATGACATTTCTTCCATCAGGGAGTGGATACAAGAAAAGAAAGCAGGGTTAGGGTTTTTAACGAAAACTGGTAAGTGTGGGTCAATCTTCCATTTTCTTTTTAGTTCAGTGCTTTAAGCATTTCCCCCCAGCCAGTGAAGTTAGCTATTCACAGACCTGCGGCGTCTACTTGGAAAGTGACAATTTATAAGGGAACATCGTTCTAGTGAGAAATTTATCTTAATGGGAGGGGGGATTTGCATGTAGCACTATATCCAGAACTATGCTTCCTTTCACACTGGCGCTGAAGGCAAACAGGGTGTTTTTTAAATGTTTCATATCTCCTGAAAGGGGGTGGGGAATGCTGTCTTTTACAGTCAATGAAGCCTTAGGCTTTCCAAAACTGGTTTTGATCCTTGTTGTTGTTGTTGTGCTTTATCCTTTAGGTGTGTGAAACCTTTAAAAATCCATTTGCCTTCAGAAGCCAACGCTGGCTTAAAGAGCCAATAGGACAGGGACCAATGTTTCTAAGCGAACAGAAATTACTATTGGATCAACTTTTTAATATGTTTGGCTTTATTTTTGATATGAAATAATTATTCAATTTAAGTGCTGAGCTGCTTCCAAATCTGATCAGTTTCTTGCACACCAACATTTCCCCTGCCTCATAGGCTTTTTGTGTGAACCACACATAAACAAAGGTTTCTGTTTCTTTTCCCCTCCCCTCCAGTGACAGAGGTTGTGTCAAAATTCTTCCCACATGTCTTGAGTACTGAGTCTCACTCATGAGTCAGGAAGCCAAATGAAAATGAACAACACATGAGATCCCTAATATCTAATGTGCAAGGCATTTCCAAACCTACTCTTTCACATGCTGGGGGCAGGACTAAAGATTACCTTGCCTATGCCTTGACTCACATTGGACTACGATCGAATCTGCATTTGTCTTTCCCACCAGTGTGCCAGCCTTCTGACACCGTCTTTTAAAAAGCTGTCTACATTTGATGTCGTTTTCACACCTCAACAGTGCTAGCATACTTTTGCATGTCCACATATGTTTATTGCCCTTTTGTAGTGGCTCCACTGTCATTGCGCCTCCCCACTGCTTTAAAAGAATCTTCTCCAAACAACATTCAAACAAGCATAGAGAAAGACGGTGTCACAGCAGCACAAAACTGATTTAAAAATGCAAATGTAGATTCGACCTAGGTCAGGGAATATGAACCAATAGTGCTGACTTTGTGGCTTGACATTGTTGTTATTGTTCTACTAAGCAGGGGCTTCAAATTAAGGTACTTTGAGTCTGGCAGCAAAGCTATATAGCTCTATAGGTCTCTCAGACGGAATCGGGATACTACTTTGGGCTTGCCTTTAATCATATAATTTTAATCTATTTGCTACATAGCAGATCACCCTGCCTAGTGATGAAGACTGCAATTAGATATCATGTGTTAACAGCAGGTGTAATTACTAAGGAGGACCATGAGCTTGGCCTTTGAACATCTGTACCTGTGCTTGGATTTCTAAGCAGAAAGCAACTCTGTCACAGCTCTCTGTTTGGTTAACATCTACATGAATACAATAGTTACGTGATGTCTGTTTATATTCTGTATGTGATACTGGAATTATTTTTGAACCTACTTGAAGGATCATTCAATTGTAAAAGGCTTCATCAGCTCTCATATTAGCAATATGAATTACTGTGATTTACATCCACACTAGCAACATGGTGGCATAGTTAGAGTGTCAGGCTAGGATCTGAGAGATCCAGGTTCGAATTTTCACTCTGCCATGGAAACTTGCTGGGTGACCTTGGGCCAGTCACACACTCCCAGCCTAACCTGCCTCACAGGGTTGCTGTTGTGACAATGGAGAGGGAGAAAGATGTCATAAACAGTTTGGATCCCCATTTGTGGGAAAAGTGGAGGTATAAATGCATACATGACCTTTCAAATCAAAAACAAATTTTCTACTAACAGAAGAGGAGGTGTTAGTAGAAAATTTGTTTTTGATTTGAAAGGTCATCAGAAGAGGAGTTATTTTTCCTCAATCCCCCTTTCCTGCATTCCTAGTTTGCCCTTTACGCTGGTTGCCCCAACAGCCCTTTGGAGGACATTAATGGACTGCACTGGAAGGATGACAGGGAAGTTCTGACAGAAGTGCCTTCATCAGCACAAAATTTAGTCTGGTTCCTACCCTTCTTGATGCCCTCTGAGAACCTGCTATTAATTTGTCCTTCCACAGGACCAAAAAGACTAGAAATCTGATCCACTACGGTCCTTTCTGCACTTGGATCTCATCCCTGGTTTTATCAGAGTTCAACTTGTGACACAATACCATGCATTTATCCCTGGTTATAACAGCATCCGTTTATCCCGGGACAAGTGTGGGGCAAAACTGGGGTGACCTCAGTGTGGAAACAGAAAATACCCCGAGATAATTACAGGGGTGAACTCAAGTGTAGTGTAGGATGTAAGTTCAGGGACAGGGTTGAACCAGGATTTAAGGTCTAGTGCAGAATCACCCTATGATAAACCAGCAAGGGAAAGACGGAGACTTAACACAGCAGGTTCTTGAAGAGACTGGCTAACCTGAGTTTTGCAACTGTGTATTTTAGCTGACAGCTGCTCAGGCTGAATTCAATGCCTGTGGAGTTATGTCAGGGATGAACTTAAGTCCTCAGGGATGAATTTAGATCCTCCAGTACAACCTCAAGCTTTGTCCATGTTTCTACTTCTTCCTCTAACATGTTTGTGCAGCCATAAAATACAACCTGGCATGTCATAGCAGTTAGATCAGTCTTTCTCCTTCATGTATTCATAATGTAAAGAGATTTGTCTAATGCATATTACATTAACACATGTGTGTGCGCAGTTGTCACATACTGTATTTCTGAAAACTCTTCAACTGCCAGGCTCCTGCTGGCCATGCTTATAAGAAGGATATGGAAGTTGTTGCTAAAAGTCTATAGCTTAAAACTATTGCCAGGAACCCTATCCCCGCTAGGAGGACAGTTCTATGCTCATCTTCCTTCCTAGATAAGAAGCCATGCATGTTCACAGTGCCACACGCATGGTTCTTTCTCTAGTCCATCTGCTGGGGCTTTACATACCCCATTAAAAAATCTTTCTGCAACAGCATCCATGGCATGCTTAGAGGGTCTGGATATAGACCTTCCCATTGCTAAAGAGCTGGCTGCACAACTGCCATTTTCTGAATGAGTTACAAGTAGGGATGGGCATGAACTGGCTCCGGAACTAAAGTTTGTGATGAATTTTGCCAGTTCACGGTTTTCAAAATGAAGTTTGTGGCAGGTCAACTGGCACAGACTTTTCACCAACTTTCAAGTGGTTCCTGGGGGTTCCTGGCAGTTCTTTTTCAGAGAATGTCTCTGCTCAATCAAAATGTTTACCAAACTTTCAAAGCGGGGGGGGGGGGGGGGAGAATTTTCTCCAGCCTTGGAAACAGCAATAGGGGACCTCCAAACAGGCACTGTTGACTGCCAGTAACAGAGTTCCCATCCTATGGGATCAGAATCCTATGTATACCCTCAGCCTAGCTCCACACCCTCTCCTCTGTTGAGTGTTGACAGTTAGACAGAGAGGCAGGGAACCAGTTAAAATCAGAGCACATTCATTTATTCCTGATCATCAACACCTCTCCCCCGTTGGGGTTTGAGTTTTAGGTGAACTCAGGGCTCTGAACCACTCTATCTCTCTGCTCACATCAAGCAGAGGGGTTTAGCTACTGAGTGCCTCAGCTGAGTACCCACATTTTATACCACCTCTGTGTTCCATGAGGGTGAACGTGGGTGCAAAGGGGGCTCATTGTGGGGGAAGATATCCTCCACCACCTGCATAACACAGGCCCCTGTCCCCAGGCAGCAAACCCATCCCACCAGCCCACTAAATTCTAGCTCTAGCAGGGCATCACCATGGCTCCCTCAGCCTCCTTCCTCTGATCTATTCCTGGGGCTCTCCACAGAGGCAAAATAGTTGGTTGCACTGCCAGATAACAGCAGTTGCTAACAAACTTTGGAGAGGAGGACTCTGACAGCAGTGATTCAAAGGGTGTGGGGGAGAAGCACCTTTCCCTTCCACATCCCAACTCTTTGTTGCTGTTCCCACCTTGAGTACACCTCTCCATGGCCTCTCCCAGCCCAGAACCAGAAAGAAGCCCTGCCTCCCACCTTCTCCAGTCCACAGATTGGAAACATTTCCATACCCTCCCCAGTGACCCCTGTGTGGCAGAGTGCCAGGTGTGCCACACCCATGTCTGGAGGGGTGCAAGCCCCCAACATTTGTTCTCCTCCATCCTCCACAGGCACCTGCAAAAGATGCACCCAACTATGTTGCTGCTGGAGGAAAGAGTGGCGGCCAGTGTGAGGAAGAAGAGGCCCACTCCCTCTCAGCAGGGAGAAATGGAGGGGGAGAAGGAGGCCCCTCCAAGAAAGGCTTCCCACACTCAGGACATCAGGTCAGGCCTCCCTCCAAGAGGTCATTCCCCCAGGGATGCTGACAGTTCCATCCAAAAGACATATGTGGAGGGCCCAGGAAGCAGTCACCTGTTTTGTTGGCGAGATGGTTGCGGTGGATAGCCTATCCTTCTCACTTGTGGGGCATGTAGCCTTTCACTGGCTGCTGCAACACCTGGCTCCCTGGTACTCCATCCCCTCATGGAGGACCATGAACCAATGAGTCTTGCCCACCATGCGCCACTCCACAGTGGTGATGGTCAAGGCTCAGCTCTCCAGAGTGCAAGGCAGAACCATGCATTTCATGGCAGACCTCTGGAGCAGCCACCAGCATGGCTACCTCTCCCTCGCCCCTCTGTCCAGATTGTCAAGGCCCCAGGAGGGGACAATCTTGCCACTGGGCTACAAAGTGGTTCTGCTCCATGTACAGGGGATAGATACAGACCACATGGCGCAAAACACCACCTTGATACAGAGTAGCCTGAGGGAGTGGGGATGGTGGCTGCGGCAACATCATCTATGACTACATGGTCACTACATGGTCATGGGCCCGAGTGCCAACATGCTGGCAGCAGTGAAGGCTGCTCAAGGGCATTGACTGCATGGTACACATGCTTCACCTGGTGGTGAAGGATGCACTGCGGCTGGGGAGCACTGTCAAGGCTACCTGGGATGCTGCCACCCTCGAGATACAGCCCTTCCTCAAGACCTGCCAGCACCTGGCCAACCACTTCTCGTGCGGCATCAAGTCTGCCCATCTGCTGTGTGAGAGGCAAGGGGAGGGGAAGGAACCTGAACAGCAGCTCATCCTGGACTTATTCACCTGCTGGAACTCCACCACCATGATTGCCTGTTTGGTGGCGCAGAAGAGCACGGTGCAGGATTCCATATCCTCCATGAACATCCTGCACGGGGAAGAGGAGCTCAGCATCAGCTCCAGCGACTGGCTGACCCTCTCCCAAGTGGTGCATGTTCTCAAGCCCTTCCAGGATTGCTCTGCACCCATATGGCCAGCATGGATAAGTCATCCCCTTGATCCAAGGGCTGCACCATGTGCTGGCCTCCGCCGAGGGAACAGTTCTCCCATGGCTCAGGACCTTGGCAGAGAGGTTGCAGGTGGGCATCACTGTCAGGTTGCATCCTCTCTGCAAGGAAGGGGAGTACAAGCTGCCCTGTATCTGTGACTCTCCAGAATGCAGAGTTCATGCAGTGGAAGTATGAGCTCTGCAAAGAAGTGTGGAGGCTACAGGTCAACAGACATGGCCAGAGGGAACAAAGGGTGGAAGAGGAGGAGGAGGAGGAGGAGGAGGAGACACAGCCCAGCACCTCTGTCTCAAAGAGCCCAACCAGGGAGAAGCCCCACTACTGGTTCTCAGTCGAACTGGGAGGTCATTAGTGGTAGGGATGTCAGGTGTGCGATGGCAGAGGATTTGGCAGAGGTGATGCCAAATGAGAGAGTACCTTGCTGAATCCCCTGAACCCACCAACACTGTTCTCCTGGAGTACTGGTCATGCAAGGTTGTCATCTGGCCCAATCTCTTTGCATATCCATGAGTCTCTTCTCCTGCAATCCCACCAGAGTGGGTATTCTTCCACCTAGGGTCATTCTCAGCCCCACTGTTCCTGCCTGGACCCAGTCAGGGTGGACGAGTTGGCCTTCCTCTAGGTCAACTTCCCCCTGCTGCGCTGTGCCCCCTCTGGACATCACAGAGTAAGATCCAGGACTCCTGCTGTCTCCCTGTATCTCTCCCCATTTGTCCTCCTCTCTGGGTGACCTGGCATGCAGCCTGCAGGTTGTGCCCTTGGTGCTTGGGTGGGAGGATGGCCGCCTCTGCCAGATAGGGGTGAGCTGGCCCCACACCCAACCTTTTCTCACTGAAATTCACCTACTGAGAAAACCCTTGGATACCCCCCCTTTACTTTTACCTTCCAAATAAAATCTCCTTCACCCAATACCTACTTTATGAAACAATATCTACCTCATAACACAATACTTACCTCAGCAAACATCTACCTCAACAAACATCTGCCTGTACAAGTAAGCCCCTGTTTGACTTCCCCTTTCCATTGCATTTGTACAATTCACAGCAGGTGTTCTGCTAATGGGACCAGAAATTTCACCTAGGGTTGGGCTGTGACCAGAGGATCTATGTGTTTGGGCCTGAGGGGGGCTGGGAGCATTGTGGGCACACCTTGCTGGGTTCCAGTGCTTGTCAGGGGTCTCTGCCAAGCTGCCATGGGGTTGCTTCGGGGAGCCCCTGACAAGACTCTGGAGATGTCTGCCTTTCTGTCCTTTAGAACCTGCCTTTGGAGACGGGGGGGGGGATGCAAGCATAAGGGGGATGCTTGCCTTGCTTCCAGTGTCTGCCTGGGGGGGGGAGGTCTGTCCAGGTAAAGTTTCCTTGTGAGCTTAGTGTCACTGGCTTGTTCCTGAGCCATTCCATAGACTCCTGTAACTGTGGCTCTCTTTTCCAGAGAGAACACTGGGGTGACCTTTTGGGTTTTTTTTTTTCCATGACTGGTATCCCAGAAATGTAATCCACCCTCAACCTGGAGAAATTGTAGATGAGCAGGCAGCTAGGTGAGGTTCCCTGTGTGTTTGGTGTGTGTAACTTGTAGCGGGCCCATTATATACAGTTTTCTTCCTGCACCTGACATTTCCCCCAAAAGCCTTTTCCTGGGGACATCTTCTTTTGGGGGCCATAACTTGGATCCCCAAAGTCCAAGCTGCACATAACTTGGAGAGCATGTAGAGGAACATCAGGTGGAGGTCCCCACAGAGCATGATATTTTTATCTTACACAGGGTCCATTCTATTTACTCCTGAACCTCTTGAACCTGTGCCTGTCATTTCCCCAGAAAGCACTTTCCTGGGGGCACCTCCTTTTTTTGGGGGGGGGGGTGGCATAACACAGACTCTGCAAATCCAATCCTCAACAAACTTGGAGGGCAGGTAGAGGAAAGTCAGCCGGAGATCCTCTGCGAGTTTGGTGTCTCTAGCATTTGGAGGGGGCGGCATTCTACTGCATCACATTTTTTATTTGAGTAAATTTGAGTTAACATGGGTAAATATGAGTAATTGGCCAAGGCAGCAAACTTAAACCTACCTGGGTGTAAGTCTCATCAAGGATGGAGTGGAATATTAAAATAGCCTGAAATAAGGTAAGCCAAGTGCCAGTGTGGTGTTATAGTTGCCAATTTCAGATTGGGAAATTCCTGGAGATTTGGGGTAGAGCCTGGAGAGGAACCTCTATTCAATATAATACCATAGAATCCACCCTCCAAAGCAGCCATCGGTGATAGACTGTCAAGGGTTAAGGCCTAACAGAGTCTTAAAACCTCTGAGTGACAGGCTGTTCAAATGGAGTTCTGTTGAGGGAGTCAGTTAAGAAATGACAATTGGGAACTGACAGTTGAAGGAGACAGTTAAGCACTGACTGTGGACTGGGAAGGAGGCAAAAAGAGTGAGAGGAGCAGAGAGAATCCCTATTCACGCTGAACAGGGAAATTGCTTCTAGTTAAAGAAGTAATCCCTGCCTAATAAAAAGGGAGATAGCTCTTAAAAGAGGAGTGACCTCTAATTTGTGTATATAGAAGAATTTGGGGAACTTGGTTGTATGTTCCTGCCTTCTAAACTTTAAGAGTCAGGGAAACTCAGAAATCTATGCTTGAATGTTTAAGCAGAAACTGAAAAGAAAGCATCTCTCCTCAAAGTTTTAAAAGACCTTTTAGAATAGCAAAAACACTTACTTGTTGGCAACAAATTATCTGGAGTTAGTGTGACTACAAAGTTACCTCAGTGTTGGCAATTCACCTTATACATCCCACCCCTTCCACCTGACCTTTTCTCCTATCTCCCTATATAATAATTGTTATTTGGGGTGGCACTTTCCAAAACATTCCACATGCTCCCAAATCAGTTGGTTCAATGATCTGTCACTCAGAACATGTTCCTATCCACTGGCTGCATTGCCAGCTGCCACTCAAGAGTACTCACATGCCATTGGCCAGGTGCTGGGTCTGCTCATCTTCCCCACCCACTCCTTCAGCCACTGTGCCCTTTCTCTCTTGATGAAGATGCTTCTCCTGCTTGCCTCCTATGTGGGACTAACTTTTCCCTCAGTGGCTGTTGGTAGGTGACTGGCAAACGGATTTCTCTCTTGATGAAGACACTTCTGCTTGCCTCCTGTGTGGGACTAACTTTCCCCTCAGTGGCTGTTGGTAGGTGTAACGAAATGGCAGTTACCTGTGTTTGTAAGATGGCTGCCATCTGTGGTTGTTTGTTTAATATTTGTGCTTTCATGCCAATAAAGGTTTTGTGTGTGTGTGTTTAATATGTTCCCCCATAAGGTTTAATTGAGCTGTAGTTCCACAGAGGAGTCTGCAGGGGTATCACTCACTGGGTTGAATGGGGCTTCCTCATCTGCTGGCCTACTGTTCCCAGCTGCCCCAAAGCCAAAAAGTGCAGGATAAGAGGGACCGTCCCAAGGGGCGGGGCAGCATCAATATAGACTCCAGCTAGTCCACAAGCCAGAGACATGGGGAAAGATGATTGTGTTTAACCCATTTTGATTTATGCCCTGTTGGTTCATAGTGTGTGCTTACTCCTACAGTTGTGCCTTATTTATTTAGTGTGTGTGTGCTCCATAATTGTGTAAATAGTTAAATAAATTCTGGGAGGCGGGGTCTATGACACAACGATGGCAGACGCCTTTCCCAGCTTTCTGGGAAGGTGTACCGCACAGCAGCGAGGGGGAGAGGTGCTGCTGGATCGGCATCCCCACGGGAGTTCGGGGAGAACTCCCAAGCCATAGGGCTTTTAAGGGTGAGCCTCTTTTCCTGCTAACTGCAGGGAGATGGAGGCTCCCGTCCGCCCTGATGGTCCCTCTCGCTGACTGCGTCCTCTTAGCAAGGTCACAAGCTGTGTCGACCTGATCAAGCTCAAGAGATCTAGCAGAGGAGTGATTAAGAGCGTGGTCAAGATAAAGACAACAATGAACTGTGAGTTAAGGAGCGAACTGTGAGTGAAAATGAGCGATTTGTCTTCAGAAGAGAAAATCCCCTCCCCAAAGGAAAAACTTCTTGAGCGATTGGAACGTGCTGAGAGAGTGACGCCTCTCAATGCATTTAGATAAACAAAGGGAAGGAGAGAGAGAGAGAAAAGATTGTAAATGGATACTTGAAACGAAATCCCCCCCCGAAACCCCTTAAGCCATTGGAGGGGGGTGCCTCTCTGACGCGGGGGAGAGGGAGTTGTAAATGGATACTTCTGAAAGACTTTATTTACAAGCGTGCAAGCCTGTTGTGGGAGATTTCCATGAGCTTTTAAACAGCGAATGCGATTTGCAGAGCCGAGAAGAAAGAGACTTTATTGAAAATAAAACGTTGAAATGGCAGGCACTCTAAAAAAGATGGTGAAAACTCCAAGAAGAAGGGAAGTTGACGTCACTGCACTAGTAGCAGAAGCCATTAAGCCGATTCTGGAGCAACTTGTTGATATTAACCAGCAGCTTGCCAAGGTAAATCAACAATTTGTGTTCCAGCTGCTCCAGGAGGTGATAGTAGAAAAAACAGAATTGAGGGCTTTCAAAGCGAATGAGATGGACACTAAATTAAACAGCGATCTCAATGAGAAAAGAAGAAAAAGCAAAAGATAAACATGAAAAATTTACAAGGATTTAACTCCTTCTTTGCAAGTGTTTTTAGAAAGTGTCATCTTAAAGCCTGCTGAGAAAAAAGAGCTGGAGTTTCCCTTCACAATCAAGAAACCTTTGAGATTCCCCTGGGCCTCGAGACCAGAGTGGAAGAGGCTTAAGACTGGAGGTTTTATTCCTTTGGACAGAAGAAGATTGGGCTGCAGTGAACTTCTAAGAAGCTATCAAGATTTTAGAGAGTTTTAGTATAGATGTAAAGGTGGAAGGACTTTGCAAATTGCCTTTATGAAGCAAGCCGGAGGAGATGCTCAGGAAATCTTCTCATAACAAGTAACAAACTAACATATAAGCTTAGAAAGACAGGTCCTCACAAAGTATATTGTTTATTAATAGCCTTTTTAAAATTAACAGTAGTTTAACAGGGAATGATCTCCTAACCTTGGGTTTTTAGTTTAGTGTGGGTAGCCTTTTTTTTCTCGCTAATTGTAGTCCCCCTATCCCTATTTTTTCTTGGTAGTTTGTGTAGTATTAAAAAAAAAAGTCCCATCCGGGGGCTTAAAAAAAGTTAAATAAATTCTTTTATTTGGGCTAATAATCTGTGTTGTGCTCTGACCACATAGTCTCCCCCGCTCTGCACAATACCAAAGGGAGGGAGTAGCCCAGGGAAGCAAAAAAAGGCCAGACCCTTAGGTTGCCAACTTTCCAGGGATCCCCCAAAGATTGGGGATTCCATCTCCAAATAGGGAGATTCAGCCAGAGGGGTCTCACTGTCCCTCTAAAAAGGCAGTGACAATTCAGTGAGTGGTGGCAACGAACTTAAGGAGTGAGATATGCCCATGGGACGAGGGTGGGAGGTGAACAAGTGAGTTGTAAACTGGAGCCTGTTTCGCCACAGTAAGCAACGAAGCTTGGTTCAGACAAAGGAAGGAAACCCTTCGCAGGCCTTTGTGAGAAACTCATTGGGGTCAGTCCTGACTAGGGTTGCCAGCTCCACGTAGGGAGATTCCTGGAGATTTCCTGGTAGAGTCTATGGAAGCCATGGTTTGGGGAGGGGAGAAGCCTCAGCTGAACAGAATGCCATACAGCCCACCTTCCAAAGCAGTTATTATTTGGGGGGGGGAAGGATCTGTTATCTGGAGTTCAGTTGTGATACCTGGTGATCTTCAGGCTCCACCTAGAGGTTGGCTGCCCTAGGCATGGCAGTTAGTGCTTCAGAGCAGGGTCTGCTAGATCCAGGTTCTTGCTGTAGAAGCTGAGTGGGTGATTTTGGACCACTCACAGACTTTCAGCCTAACCTACCTCACAGGGTTGTTGTCCAAGTCAAAAGAGGGAGAGGAGAATGATGTAAGTTGCTTTGATCTCTATTGCAGAGAAAGACTACTTTTCCTCCTGGGGAACCATTGTTGCCAATTTTCAAGTGAGGGCTCGAGATCACTCAGAATTACAACTGCTCTCCAGATGGCAGAAATCAGTTCCCCTGGAGAAAATGATGGACTCTGTGTCCTTAAACCCTGCTGAGATTGCAGTCAGGGCTTCACAGCACGGTAGAGGCTGCAGGTGTGGGGTGGAGATGGAAAGCTGAAGAGTGGGGGGGAAGGTAGGTTGATTATTGGCTGGGAAGGAGATAGTGTTGCCAACTCCAGGTGGAAAATTCCTGGAGATTTGAGGGGTGGAACCTGGAGAGGGTGAGGTTTGAGGAGAGGTGGGACCTCAGACAGGAACAATGCCATAGACTGTTGCCAATCTCCAGGTGAGGAGTGAAGATCACTCAGAATTACAACTGATCTCCAGGAGGGAGGGAGAAGGAGATGGAAAGCTGAAATCAGAAGGGCAGATAATGGCAGGTTGATGCTTGGCTGGGAAGGAGATAGAGTTGCCAACTCCAGGTTGGGAAATTCATGGAGATTTGAGGAGTGGAGCCTGGAGAGGGTGAGGTTTGAGGAGGGGTAGGACCTCAGAAGGGTACGATACCATAGACTCCACCCTCCCAACCAGGCATTTCCTCCTGGGGAACCACTGTTGCCAATCTCCAGGTGATGGGTGGATATCACTCAGAATTACAACTGATCTCCAGGAGGGAGGGCAGAAGTCAGCTGCAGTCAGAGGGGTAGATAACAGTAGGTTGATGATTAGCTGGGAAGGAGATGGGGTTGCCAACTCCAGGTTGGGGAATTCCTGGGGATTTGAGGGGTGGAGCCTGGAGATGTTGGGGTTTGAGGAGGGGTTGGACCTCAGACAGGTACATTGCCATAGACTCCACCCTCCAAACCAGTAATTTCCTCCTGGGTAACAATTGTTGCCAATCTCCGGGTGAGGGCTGGAGATCACTCAAAATTGCAACTGCTCTTCAGATAGCAGAGATCAGTTCCTCTGGAGAAAATGGTGGACTCTGTTTTATTATACCCTGCTGAGGTTGCCACAGCAAATCGAGGCTGAGTGTCCTAGGCCTTGGCACTCTCCCAGAGCCTCTTTTTTGAGCTTGTTGTATTTATTTCTGCAATGGGCCTTATTCTTAGTAAGTTAAATAAATCAGTTTTTTTATTTTGAACTTTCAAAAGCCTCTCGTGTGTGTTTTAGAAGCTAAATATAAGAAGGTGGTTGTCTCTTTTCCCTCAGTTCCCTGGGCAGGGCCAGCATTATTGTATTTATTTCTGCAATGGGCCTTATTCTTAGTAAGTTAAATAAATCAGTTTTTTTATTTTGAACTTTCAAAAGCCTCTCGTGTGTGTTTTAGAAGCTAAATATAAGAAGGTGGTTGTCTCTTTTCCCTCAGTTCCCTGGGCAGGGCCAGCATTATATATATATAAGAGATTGGGTGGGACAGCCACAGACAAACAAATAAGAAGAAAAACGTTCAAAAGCCTCTCATGTGTTTCAGAAGTTAAATATAAAGCCGTAGTGGGATCCAATGTTCCAATGCACACCTACAGTGTTTGGGCGCAAGAACTGTCAGTCAGAAGACGCTGGCTGGGTAGACTGGCTGCTTTGTGTAGTCCCGCCCACGTCAGCTCTGGCTAGCGTGTTCGGCTCAGTCTGCTCTGGGCCTCTGAAAGGAGAGGACCATCTGCAGACCGAGCGCAGGGACAGGGCTGGGCCGCTTCAGCCCACTCTTCTCTGATTGGGCCAGCGTTTCAAGGTCATTTGCATATGGAAGCTGATTGGACTTCACTCCATTCCACACCTAAATCCCCCCCCCCCGCAACACAGTTGGAACTGTCAGTTGCATATGGGAACTGGTGTATTCTGAGGTAAAATATGTCCTCACTCACAACACATCACTTCCCCTTCTAAAGAAACAAACCCAATAACACAATCATGCCACACCACAAAAAAGACAGATCACACCACAAGCAGAATACCACAAGGCAGAAAATGATAGGAAAAGGTGCCAGCAGTCACCCCATTACTGCCACAGATATGTACCTGAGAGCGCTTCAGAGGGTAGTGTGCAGGTCCCAGGTTCATGTTTTAAAAGCTGCCTGGGGAATTATGGACCATTCACACACTTTCAACCTTAACATACCTCATAGGGTAGTTGTGCGGATCATACGGGGAAGAGGAGAATGATGTCAGCTGCTTTGGTTCCCACTGCAGGGAAAGACTGCCCTTTTCCTAGGCAGAGACTGTGGGGGGGGATGTAAACCTGAAGACAGAGAGGCAGATAAAGGTAGGCTGATGGTTGCCTGGA